>NC_091621.1:81665370-81755370 GCF_027580195.1 Bos mutus | reverse complement strand
CTAAGAGGCAAGCTTCCTGGTCGTCCATGGTCTTTAGTGATTTGCAGAAAGGATTTCAACTCACCTCCCTGCCAGCTGGTGCCTGTGTAGCTGCCTGAAGGTAAGATACACTTGTAGTTTATCTTCTTGGCAAGTGACGAGACTTTCCTGTTTGTTCTCCAGTGATCATGTGAACTTACTTTGAGGATTACTGCTAGAAATTCATAACCAAATACAGAACTTGTGTAACCATAATACTATATTGTCAAAAATCAGAGGAGAAAGAATATACCTAGGTGTGGCAGGAGTTACCCTCATTTCAAGTTCCCTGTACAATTTTAAAAGGGTAACTTATAACTTCAGGGATAAAGCAGATCATCCTCAAACTTCAGACTGACTGGAGAAAGACTTGTGCTTTAACACAGGTGAAATCTTTGGGATGGGAAGATGATTATGGTCTTTAAATGCAAAAGATTACCCACATTTTTGATGACAGCTGGAGTGAAACACACCGCGTTCAAGATAATTTGAGAAACCCAACTCCAGTTAACAACAGATGCATACGTCTCCCGTAATTCTAATTGCACATCAAACTAACTTTACCTGCAGGGATACAGCATTGCAAGGCCAATATAGAAACGACGTGGTGCTCATCGGCTCTGGCGTGCTAGGATGAAATAGCATATTGACCCTGAGTCTATACTCAGTAAAAGCAATTGTCATTCTGCCACTGTAACACCTTGTTGCCAGTGGCGATGTAATTAAAGCTGTGAGGACTCATTTTCCATTCTTATCTCTTAAGCTCCTATGAATCAGAAACTGTTTGTCTGTGGTAACTGAGAAAACCTACTACAAGCCTACATGTTTATGTATGAATTTTTGGTAGCTTTTCCTTTTTAGGGGGGCTGAAGTTGTATACATAATTGCCAATGTTCATCCAAATGACATGTATATACAAATGTTGATGTTTGTGCATAAGCACATAGGCATGTATACACTGTGTATTTTTATATACATGCCCCCAACCTCCCATACATACACACACACACACCTCTAGAGTCTAAATTTTACTCACCCCCTTTTCTCCTCTATTAAAATTCCAAATGGCTAAGAGGATTTTCTCAATTTAGTCATACTTTTAATCTTCACTGAAATGAGTGATGACTTCTTATAATAAAAAGTTGACAGGCTTACATTGCGCACCGGTGGATTAGTTTCCCTTGGTGATGAGGTTTTCTTTTGTGCGCCGTGTGTCTGTTTGATGGAGGTTTAACAGAAAGCATTTTGGCAGAAATTGGATGCAGCGGGGATCATCTGGAGATGGCTGCTGTTCGATATTAACTGCACACAGTAACTTTTTTTTCCCTCTTCCTTTTTTTTTAATTCTTCAGCCAGGTGACCGAGAGAGCCAAAACATTTTTCCTGTTAAAAAAAATAAAGATTCTTTTTTCTTTTTCAGAATAAAGTATGTGCCCATTTTGTAAACACCTCAAAATGTTTAATGTGCTTAGGCCATTGTTTCATGTAAGCTTGGAAGAAGCTTCCTCAGCAAGGAGGTATCAACACACAAACATCTGAGAGGAGTATCTCTAATATCCAAATGTCTTTGATCCTCCAGAAATCAGTATGTAAGCAGGAGCTGGTTAAAGATTAGAATTAGATGTTTTACAGAAGATCTGTGCTCGATACGTGCCTAAATTCAGAGAAAGACACTCGTGGGCCGTAATTTGCATTATTTACTCCCGATCCTCACCCCCTTCTTGTAATTCCATTTTATTACTCATTGGAAGCATCGAAAGTCTCCTAATGGAGAGTTGCCAGATGTCAAATGTAGTGGAACATGCTCCAAGCATATGTATATATTTATGCTTGTGAATATATGCACACAGAGAAAATAAATCACTGGAAGGATACATCTCATTCCACAGGAAAGCTCTGACCAGGTGGGTGGGAGCTAATAACATTCACTAGCCCCTAAGCACTACGTCCAGTGATTCAATGTACATCAATCTATGTGTGATGTGAATACACTCAACCTGAGAGCCGGTGTGCAGTACAAATGAGTATTTCTCTTTAATAAAAGGATAGATTTCTGTGTGTTTATATGTTTAATACAGTAATGATGCAGCATTGTCCAATTACAAATTATTATGGCAAGCGAGCAATCTTTATTTTGGAAAGGGTGAGAATTTAGTTATGACTTTAATTTTTCAGTATGGAAGAAAACCTTCAAGTCTGTCCACAGTGTGAAGTTCTTAGATCCTGGAAAAATGCTTATGATAGAGATAGGACAAGCCTAATCTGTACTTACCTCTGCTTCAGACAGCAGCAGTGACAATCCTGCCTGCCTTGTCAAGTTTCAAGAACTTGCAATCCTTAATTTAAACACTTGAGAGATCTATGGAGCCTGTCAGTCTGGTTAATTAAGCTCTGTCTTCTTTTACCCCTCCTCCCCACCCAAACAAAATCTGGCTTTTTTTTAAAAGGCCACTTAAGACTTTATCTACTGATTAAGCAAACAGGTTCCAGCCTAAGTAGAAAGATCTTAGAAGACTTAAGCAGAATAGTTCTTGCTATTAAAGAGAATACAATTTAAAATCTTCTCGTGGAAGTGTCATACATAGGTTGGCCTTAGCACCTTCAGCTTTCCTCTTTCTGAACTAATTAAAGAAACATCAGGTAATCCAGGGCAAAAAAAAACATGATACGTGTATTAGAATATATGTCAGTAATTAATTTTTAACATAGATATATTTCATGTAAGAAAATGTGATACTTCAAAGTTGGTAGTATTAGTTCTTTCTCAACCACAGGAACCGGGTTTCTGACAGTTTTTTTAGTAGGAGAATTTGTGAATGAGAAACTTAATACCCTATGGGAAAAATAAGGTTAGAAGATTAAAGATCTCTAACATCCTTATGAAAACCTATGAATGTTTAAAATATAAAAGAAAGTTTATATTCACTAATATAGAACAGTAAAGAAAACATACAGCAAAAATCAACACAACATTGTGAAACAATTAGCCTCCAATTAAAAAATAAATTTAAAAAAATCACATAAACAAGAACAAATAAAAAATGAGAAAACACGTGGAGCCTACCAACTGCCAAATATTAATTTGAAAGTGAAAGTGTTAGTTGCTGGGTCATGTCTGACTCTTTACAACCCTGTGGATTGTAGCCCACCAGGCTGCTCTGTTCATGAAATTCTCCAGGCAAGGATACTGGAGTGGGTTGCCATTCCCTTCTCCAGGGGATCTTACCAACCCAGGGAACGAGCCTGGGTCTCCTGCATTGACGGTGAATTCTTTACTGTCTGAGCTACCAGGGAAGCCCTAAATATTGATTTATATATATTACATTAATGTTCATGAATATTGTTTAAGCAATTTCAATTTACCTTTCTTTGATGATCTTTCATCTCTATTTCAAAATATAAATTTTTGGTTTTGTTGCAGATAGTATTTATAATAGCAGATATTTCCCCCGTTTCTATGTTTGTCAATATTTAATGACTACCTGACTTTAAAATCTGAAGCCCATGTTTCCTGTGTCCTATTATAGTCCTAGAGACAAAGTGACTTCACTCTGTTTCAGATTAAGGTCCTTTCTCTCCTCCCCAATCAAAAAAAGTAGTTGTCATAGCTGAGTTACTTCAGGCCAAAACATTCTGTCAAGCTCTCTCAAACATCTCAGTTTTTCCTACATATATCATAAGGGAACAGAGAAGGCAATGGCATCCCACTCTAGTACTCTTGCCTGGAAAATCCCATGGATGGAGGAGCCTGGTAGACTGCAGTCCATGGGGTCGCTAAGAGTCGGACATGACTGAGCGACTTCCCTTTCACTTTTCACTTTCATGCATTGGAGAAGGAAATGGCAACCCACTCCAGTGTTCTTGCCTGGAGAATCCCAGGGATGGGGAGCCTGGTGGGCTGCCATCTATGGGGTCGCACAGAGTTGGACACGACTGAAGTGACTTAGCAGCATCATCTGGGAATAAGTGTGTATCTTCTCTCACAGTGACCTTTATCCCAAGGCTCTACTTCTAAAAGTCTTATTCTATTTGGCTATTTGCTTTATTGATTTTGTCTTGATTCCAATCTTTCCTCATTTTCTAATTATCAATAGAGATGACTTACAGTTCATAAATATAAGAATTTAAATTCTTAAGGATGGAAAATGACATATTGGACTAAACAGCATGTGTTGAATCTTGAAAGTTTTAGTTCTCAGATGTGTCCGACTCTTTGTGACCCCGTGGACTGTAAGCCTCCAGGCTTCTCTGTCCATGGCATTCTCCGGGCAAGACTACTGGACTGGATTGCATTTCCTTTTCCATGGAATCTTCCCGATGCAGGGATTGAACCATGTCTCCTGCATTGCAGGCAGATTCTTTACTGTCCGAGCCATAGGTTTACTAAGCTTTCTATCAAGGTAAACATGATTTGGGAGGGATTGCTGAACATAAAAATTTAATGATTCTGAAATAACTAAGAGGACTCCTCTTCCTAATTTAAAATCTGAATTATAACAACAAGTTTAGGCAAAAGTGAAAATAAAGTTTATTGACCAGGGCTTTACCACAGGTATCTACAAGGAGGTGTTTGCTTCTCCCTCCAACCCTCGTTGGTCACCTCTAGATGACTAAACCAACAACCAGGATTCACTGAACAGGCATATAAGGCTTAGAATTTTAACATAGGTCTATTTGCAGCAGTTTGAAACAAACTTATTGGTAGCAGACACATCTCAGATGATATTAAACCGTAAACTTGTTTATGTGTGCCCAAACCATTTTCATATTCACCTTGTCTTTTAACCTGCTTTCACTAGGGGCAGATATTTCTAACTACTTACTCTTTAGTTGATAGACGTTAATGTAAGGTATCAGTAAATCATCAATTAGCAGTGATTCTACCAAATGTTGCTGTTGTTCAGTCGCAAAGTTGTGTCTGACTCTTTGTGACCCCATGGATTGCAGCACGCCAACCTTCCCTCTCCTTCACTCAAACTCATGTCCAATGAGTCATTGCATGACACCATCCAACTGTCTCATTCTTTGTCATTCCCTTCTCTTCCTGACCTCAGTCTTTCCCAGCATCAGAGTCGTTTCCAACGATTCACCCCTTCGCATCAGGTGGCAAAAATATGGCAGCTTCAGCTTCAGCATCAGTACTTCCAATGAATATTCTGGGCTGGTTTCCTTTAGGATTGACTGGTTTGATGTCCTTGCAGTCCAAGGGACTCTCAAGAGTCTTCTCCAGCACCACAATTCAAAAGCATCAATTCTTGGGTGCTCAGACTTCTTTATAGTCCAACTCTCACATCCATATATGACTACTGGGAAAACCACGGCTTTGACTATAGGGACCTTGTTGGCAAAGTCATGTCTCTGCTTTTTAACACACTGTCTAGGTTTCTCATGTTTTCTTCCAAGGAGCAAGCATCTTAATTTCATGGCTGCGCTCACTGTCCCCAGTGATTTGGTAGCCCAAGAAAGTAAAATCTGCCAGTTTCCATTTTTCCCCATGTAATTGCCATGAAGGGATTGGACCAAATGCCATGATTTTAGTTTTTTGAATGTTAAGTTACAATAGCAGTAATGAGGTAATTTCTGAGGCTAGATCCACCACAACTGAGGTTGGTCCAGACAAATCAGTGTGTTGAAATACAGCCACTATAAACTCTTTTCCATGCATTTAAAAAATAAACAGATTTCAGCACTGTTCACAGAGAGAGTGACAGTGATGTACAGTTACCGTATTTGCCATTTTTGACAGCTTAATATTAAAATAGGCCTTGAATTTGTGATTCAACCTTAGTCTTCTCAGAGTGCTCAGTCACTCAGTCATGTCCAACTCTTTGTGACTCCAGAGACTATAGCCCACCAGACTCCTCTGTCCATGGAATTTTCCAGGCAAGAATATTGGAGTAGCTTCCGATTTCTTATTCCAGGGGATCTTCCCAACCAAGGGATTGAAACTGTGTCTCATGCATCTCCTCCATTGGCAGGCAAGTGCTTTACCACTAGCGCCACCTGGGAAGTTTTAAAACAAATTTCCAGCAGCAATATTTTCACCACATTCTCAAGCCAATTCCAAACTTTATTCTTGAATTAAATTGTGTTTGATAGGGACACAATATTGTTGCTAAACCTCTAGTCACACACCCCAAAGAATTGTTTTAACTGGTCCTTTTTTTCTAGTCTTTTTTAATTCACCATTTGTTCTTCAGAATATATATACTATTCAATTGTTTATTCTGTATCCTTGAAAAGCATTGTTTTCTCACCAAGTTTCTTTTTAATTAATCTAATTTTTTTTCCTTCCTTGAAAAAATGTGTCTTCCCAACTAATATCTTAAATAACTCATGCTTTTTCATTTATCAAACATGCTATATCTCAAAACTAAGCAGAAACAGAATAAACATATCCCTGATTAATCAATCATTCTGTGACCCATATCATACCTACTCACGAATGGTTTTCTTGTTTTCTCTAAAACATAGCTTCATTTAAGTGAAAGAAAGTTTGTAAATAGAAATTCCATAAGTAGCTATGTTTCTCTACTTAAAAATAATTAATTGGTGGTATTAGTTAGGAATATTTTACCTACAGCGTTGGAAAAAGTCAGCTAAGAAAGGCTTAAGTAATAAAGATGTAAAATTATCTCCCATTGCAAGAAGCATAGAAGAGCAAGTTGAGATGCAGCTGTTCAGTGATGCCATCAGGGATCCAGGGTCTTTACGTTTTTCTTTTCTACTATCCTTAGTACATCGACTCATGCACATCTTATTGCCAAACCTCACAGAGACAGAATGGTTGCTGAAGCTCCATTCAGCATGTTGAGATCAAGGTAGGAAAAAGGAAGGAGAGTATAAAGCAATAAGATCTGTCTCTTTTATTAAGAAATTTAAGAACAAGCAGATTTCTTTTTAAAAGTATGTGACATGATTACTTCTACTCATAAGGCAGGCTGAGAAAAATACATTAACTGTCACTGACTCTGTATTGACAAAAGAGATTGAAAGTGAAGTTGGCCTAGCTAATCAAAACACCCTTCCACAGTAGTATTAAAAAGTAATTTAATAATTAATCTGTCAGAAATATCACAAAATGTAAGTTTCCTTAAATAGAATTCATTATTATAAGATAATGTATTTTATAGTACAAATTTGTTATAAAAATGATGCATTTTAAGTGCCTTAAATAAAATTTATTATTATAAAGAGTAGTACATTTTTATAATACAATGTACATCTTTACTTATTACCTCACAACTGATGATTTTGCAGTGACAGAAACTTATGTTAATCTTAGTCTAGTCTATATATGGGGCTTCCCTGATGGCTCAGATGGTAAAGAATCTGCCTGCATTGTGGGAGACCTGGGTTCGAACCCTGGGTTGAGAAGATCTCCGGGAAAGGAAATGGCAACCCACTCCAGTATTCTTACCTGAAGAATCCCAGGAACAGAGGAATCTGGCAGGCTACAGTCCTTGGGGTCACAAAGAGTTGGACGTGACTAAGCACAGTCTACATATGTTATATTAAAGTAAAAATTAATAATTATGAATATGCAGATACATGAAAGCCAAAACAGGGAGTAGAAAGGGAGTACTACAGAAGAGCTTCAATTTAGCAGTCAGTCAGAATTAAAGCATTGAGTTTTAAAAATATGCAAAGATACCAAAGGAGACTTTAAAGCTTTCACAAAATTTAGTCAACCTAGTAGATTATTTAAATATACTGATTATCAATGATGCATTCCAACTTTGTATAGGCCAGATTTGAATGTAAATGTTTTGAAGGTAGTAATTAGTGCCTAAATTTTGTAAGAATAAAAGAACCCTTTGCTCCAATGGACTCTGTGAGTTAGCATCATTTTTCTTAAGATGATTTCTTAGTAATCTTCATTGTTCATACTCCTTGGCTTATTTAGAGCATCTCTGCTATTGAGTAATCCACTAAATCACTTTAATTTGTATTTAGTGCCTTTTGAGATCATTGTTACATTATTTTCTTGATATTGAGACTTTTTTCATTTTCTTTTAACATAAATCCAGAGTCTAAGAGAATCAATAAAATAGGTACTGATACTAGAATAACAACATACAGATACAAAAGCAACTTAAAAAATAAAACTTTTCATGTGTGAAATTTGAGGGTTGTTGCTATTTGCTGGGTTTAATCAATTTCAAAATCAGAATTACTTGATTGCATGACACTTGGACCATGATGGAAATGTCCAGATGATAAATAGGAAGAAATTACTAGGGGCGTGTGTGGTGCATGCATATGTTCCTCATTTATTGATCATTTTCAGATAAACTCATTAGTTCTGTTCTAACTCAAATTTATCACTTGAGATTTGAAATAACCAATCACCAATCATATACCCACTTCTAAAATGCTAAAAGATTTGTATGTGCAGCTTTCTATTATTATCATTATTATCTATTATTATATCAAACTAAATGTGAGCTAAGTTGTATCAGATGACTCTTGGTGAAGGTAAAGTAGAAAATTCACTGGAGTTTTCAATATTCACTAGGGTATCATGTATCACCTTAGAATCTAATAAAGCTCTTTCCACATTTATAAAACATTTTGCTTCCTTTGGGGAATTTAACCAATTAATAAAATCACACTATCTCCAAGACTTTTCCTGGGAATATGACTTATGATAATTATATATAAGTGTTAGTATTTTTTTTGCATAAAAATCACACTTCGGTTTCTATTGTTAATCATCCTCATGCTCCATTAAAAGTGGGAGACACATGAATACATCTTCAAAGAATCAAAGAACCTTAGAAGGAATAGGAAGTGAGTTGGGAAGAATGGATTGCAGTTACAAACAGTACTAAAAGGTAATCATTTCAGGTGACACTCCAAATATAAACGGATAGAATTTGAAATGGGAAGGAAGAGAAGCAGATGGGGAGTAGATAGTGCCCAGGTTGAGAACATTAAATGATTGGAAGCCACTTGAACAGTAATAAAAATTAAAGCAGATCGAATATAGAGGAACAGGTAAAGGTACCAAAACTTATTGATGTGAAGTTCAGTTCAGTTCAGTCACTCAGTCATGTCCGACTCTTTGCGACCCCATGAATCGCAGCATGCCAGGCCTCCCTGTCCATCACCAACTCCCGGAGTTCACCCAGACTCACATCCATCAAGTCAGTGATGCCATCCAGCCATCTCATCCTCTGTCGTCCTCTTCTCCTCTTGCCCCCAATCCCTCCCAGCATCAGAGTCTTTTCCAATGAGTCAACTCTTCACATTAGGTGGCCAAAATACTGGAGTTTCAGCTTTAGCATCATTCCTTCCAAAGAAATCCAAGGGCTGATCTCCTTCAGAATGGACTGGTGAGAAGAGCTAGGGCTAAAAAAGACTAGTGTTGATTTTTAATTTCAGAAGACCTACTAAAAATGAATGAAAACAGTCAAGAGATACAGATTTATGTGTCTAAAAATCTCTATGTGCTAAACTACTTTCTAGGCAATATAAAAAAATTTGCAATCTCTGTCTTCCCTTTTCATGATTAATGTGCTGTGCTTGGTTGCTCAGTTGTGTCTGACTCTTTGCGAACCCATGGACTGTACCCCTCCAGGCTTCTCTGTCCATGGAGATTCTCCAGGCAAGAGTACTGGAGTGGGTTGACATGCCCTTCTCTAGGGGATCTTCACAACCCAGGGATCAAACCAAGGTCCCCTGCATTGCAGGAGGATTCTTTACTGTCTGAGCCACCAGGGAAACTCTCCATGATTAAAATTTTCTCTAATATTGCCTTGTAAAGCATATTTTTTTAGAAGATTCAAGCTTTGTTTTTTTGTTTTGTTTTTTTCAACCTGATACTTAAGCCAGGAAGAATATGGCAAGCAAAGTTCCTCAAGTTTTGGTACACTTGTGTCTACATCAGTTCAGTTCAGTTTAGTCACTCGGTTGTGTCTGACTCGTTGCGACCCCATGAACTGCAGCATGCCAGGCCTCCCTGTCCATCACCAACTCCCAGAGTTCACTCAGACTCACGTCCATCGAGTCAGTGATGCCATCCAGCCATCTCATCCTCTGTCGTCCCCTTTTCCTCCTGCCCCTAATCCCTCCCAGAATCAGAGTCTTTTCCAATGAGTCAACTCTTCTCATGAGGTGGCCAAAGTACTGGAGTTTCAGCTTTAGCATCATTCCCTCCAAAGAAATCCCAGGGCTGATCTCCTTCAGAATGGACTGGTTGGATCTCCTTGCAGTCCAAGGGACTCTCAAGAGTCTTCTCCAACACCACAGTTCAAAGGCATCAATTCTTGAGAGCTCAGATTTCTTCACAGTCCAACTCTCACATCCATACATGACCACAGGAAAAACCATAGCCTTGACTAGACGGACCTTTGTTGGCAAAGTAATGTCTCTGTTTTTCAATATGTTATCTAGGTTGGTCATAACTTTCCTTCCAAGGAGTAAGCGTCTTTTAATTTCATGGGTGCAGTCACCATCTGCAGTGATTTTGGAGCCCAGAAAAATAAAGTCTGACACTGTTTCCTCTGTTTCCCCATCTATTTGCCATGAAGTGATGGGACCAGATGCCATGATCTTAGTTTTCTGAATGTTGAACTTTAAGCCAACTTTTTCACTCTCCACTTTCACTTTCATCAAGAGGATTTTTAGTTCCTCTTCACTTTCTGCCATATGGGTGATATCATCTGCATATCTGAGGTTATTGATATTTCTCCCGGCAATCTTGATTCCATCTTGTGCTTCTTCTAGCCCGGCATTTCTCATGATGTACTCTGCATATAAGTTAAATAAGCAAGGTGACAATATACAGCCTTGACTCACTGTTGTTCCATGTCCAGTTCTAACTGTTGCTTCCTGACCTGCATATAGGTTTCTCAAGAGGCAGGTCAGGTGGTCTGGTATTCCCATCTCTTTCAGAATTTTCCATAGTTTATTGTGATCCACATAGTCAAATGCTTTGGCATAGTCAATAAAGCAGAAATAGATGTTTTTCTGGAACTCTCTTGCTTTTTCCATGATCCAGCGGATGTTGGCAATTTGATCTCTGGTTCCTCTGCCTTTTCTAAAACCAGCACATACCACCTAGGTAATTGGGAAAGATAGATCAAGAGGAGAGTTACAGTCTAGGAAAGAAAAGAAGAACATTTAAAAGTGTGCAAGTAAAATAATTAGCTGAACACCTGCCACATTAATAATGATAAACCAAATTTAAATATAGAGAACAGTACAAGTTGCTAGTGATCCCCCTCATGGACTCTCCTTGGATTTTTCTGATAAGCTTGGAAAGGCAAGGCTCTTAAGGAAGAACTCAGGAAATAGCCATACATAATTTTGATTTTCCAAGTGGGTCTATAGAACATAGAGAGAAAGCGAGCAATAAATCAAACTCACCTCAATAATGGCTTTGAATAGGTCAAATGGGTTGTAATTGACATGTAATAAACTATCTAGTTAAGGTGTTCAATTTTACAAGTTTTGGCAGATGTGTATGCCTGAGAAACCATTACCACAATCAAGAAAGTGGAAGTATCAATCATTCCTCATGACACTTAATAATCACTCCCTCCCAAACTTTATCATCCCCAGGTGTCTGTGTGTATGATTTCTGGCATGATAGATTAATTTTGATAGCCTAAACTTTTTTTTATAAATGGAATCATACAACCGATGTTTGATTTTGTTTGATTTCTTTCACTCAGAAAAGTTGTTTTGAGTTTGATCCATGTTGTTGCACAGGTTCATTTCTTTTTATTGTTGAACAAACATCATTGCATCACAAGTCGACTGTCCTTTCACCTATTGATGGACATGTCAGTAGTTTCTAGTTTGGCACTATTATAGCTAAAGCTGTTGCAAACAATGTGCCATGTACTTAGTTGTGTCTGACTCTTTATAACTCCATGGACCAGCATGCCAGGCACTTCAGTCCCTGGGATTCTCCAGGCAAGAATACTGGAGTGGGTTGCCATTTCCTTCTCCAGGGCATCTTCTCAACTCAGGAATTGAAGCCATGTCTCTTGTGTCTTCTGCATTGCAGGTGGATTCTTTAATCACTGAGTCATTGGAGAACACTAATGTACAAGTATTTGATTGGACATAGGTTTTTATTTCTCTTGGGCAAATATCTATGAGGGAATGACTGGATCATATGATAATATATTAAATTTTTAAATAAAATGTCAAATTGGTTTTCACTATCCTTGTACAAATTTACATTCTTGCCAATTTATACTCTGTAAGAATTCCAATTGCTTCATAATCTCATGAATCCTTGGTATGGCCATTCTTTTTAGCATTGGTCATTTTCATGTATCAATATATAGTGCTATCACATTGTGCTTTTAATTTTCATTTTCCTGATAATTAAAGATGTTGAATATCTTTACTTACATTATTTTATCATCTGTGTATCTTCTTTGGTAACATTTTCATCCAAACTTTTGTCTAAATTTTTGAGTTATTTATATTCTTATTATTGGATTTTAAGAGTTCTCTCTATAGTCTAGATATGAATTTTTTTATCAGGTAGATGCTTTCCAAATATTTTCTTTCAGCCTCTGTCTTATTTTTCATTCTCTTAACAATGTCTTTCAAAGAGCATATCTTTTTCATTGCAATGAAGTCCAATTTATCATTGTTTTTAATGAATTATGTTTTCATTGTCATATTTTAGAACTATTTGCCTAATCCAAAGATAGAAATATCTCTCCTGTTTTCTTCTAGAGCTTTTGCAGTTTTAGGTTTATAGTTCATTTTAAATTAATTTTTGTGTATGGTACAAGGTATGGATTGGAGCTCACATTTTTGCATATGAATATCCAATTATTTTAGCACCATGTGTTTAAAAGAATATATTTTCTTGTCTAAATTGCCTTATCATTTTTCTCAAAATTGAGCTCTTTTTAAAGTTTTGGTGCTATTAATAAATTAACCTGTATAATTTCATTGATATATTTGTATTTTTCTGTATCACTATAACACTTTCTGTATTATGATGGCTTTATAAAAAGCCTGAATTCCCTAGTGTTAGTCTTATGACTTCGATTTTCTTCTTTAAAATTGTTTTGACTATTCTGAATCCTTAGAATTTCCATTTAAACTTTAAAATCAGGTTACCAACTTCTGTAAAAACACTTAGTAATATTTGAATTGGATATGGACTCACCAGATCAATTTACCCAAATTCAGATCTTAATATTATGTCTCCTGACTCATAAATATGATGCATCTCTCCAATTATTTAATTCTTCTTTAATTTCTTTCAGCACTAATTTATAGTTTTCAGTGTTCGGGTCTTGTACATAATTTTGTCAGGTTTACTACTAAGTATTTCAATTTTTAGTTATTATTAATGGTAATTTAAATTTTTTACTTTTGATTGTGTTTAGTATATAGGAGTACTGTTGATTCTTGTATGTCAGTCTTGTGCCCTGCAACCATTTTAAACTATCGTAATAGTTTTATTAACATGTTGCTATATTTTATCAAATTTCTAAATAGAAGAGCATGTTGTCTATGAATAAGTGTTTAGATTTCTTAAACGTTTGTGAGTTCACTTTAAATATAGGATAGAAACTTCCTTTCAAACTTAAATTAAAGTCATAATAGTGAACATTGAGGTCATGGTGCTGATAGGGAAAATGCCTTCCATCTTTCATCATTAAGCTGATGTTAGTTGGGAGTTTTTGGTAGATGACCTTGAACAGGTTGAGAATGTTCCTTGTATTCCTAGTTTGTTGGGAGTTTTTATTAGAAATGAATGTTGCAGTTTGTCAAATGCTTTTTCTACATTGATTGGATGGCTATCCATTCTTAAATAATGTTGAATTGGGTTTGTTCAGTTTTTATTTAGAATATTCGCATCTATGATCATGACGGATGTTGTTCTGTACTTTTGTGTGTGTATGTGTGTGTGTATTTTATTGTGGTGTTGGAGAAGACTCTTGGGAGTTCCTTGGGCTGCAAGGAGATCCAACCAGTCCATCCTAAAGGACATCAGTCCTGGGTGTTGGAAGGACTGATGTTGAAGCTGAAACTCCCGTACTTCAACCACCTGATGCAAAAAGCTGACTCGTTTGAAAAGACCCTGATGCTGGGAAAGGTTGAGGGCAGAAGGAGAAGGGGACGACAGAGGATGAGATGGTTGTGGGTTTGGGTAGACTCCGACAGTTGGTGATGGATAGGGAGGCCTGGTGTGCCGCGATTCATGGGGTCACAAAGAGTTGGACAAGACTGAGTGACTGAACTGAACTGAACTGTGGAGGTACAGGTCAGCAGTGGACCGCCATAGGGACAGGGGCCCTGGATACAGCAGACTTGGGTGTTGCATAAGCCCTCTTAGAGCTTCTCTTGTGGCTCAGCTGGTAAAGAATCTGCCTGCAATGTGGGAGACCTGGGTTCAATCCCTGGGTTGGGAAGATCCCCTGGAGAAGTAAAAGGCTACCCACTCCAGTGTTCTGGCCTGGAGAATTCCATGGACTGTATAGTCCATGGCATCACAAAGAGTTGGACACAGCTGAGTGACTTTCACTTCACTCTTGGAGTAGGTCACCATTAACCCCACCATACAGCTGCCAGACCTTACACAGGACTAGGAAAAAGACTCTTGGAGAGCACAAACAGAATCTTGTGTGCACCAGGACCCAGGAGAAAGGAGCAGTGACCCCACAAGAGACTGACCCAGACTCGACTGTGAATGTCCAGGAGTCTCCAGTGGAGGCGTGGGTTGGTGGGGGCCTGCTGCAGGGTTGGGGGCAATGAGTGTAGCAGTACATGCATGGGACCTTCTGAAGGAAGTCACCATTATCTTCATTACCTCCACCATAGTTTCAGTTCAGTCGCTCAGTCCTGTCCGACTCTTTGCGACCCCATGAATCGCAGCACGCCAGGCCTCCCTGTTCATCACCAACTCCCAGAGTTCACTCAGACTCACGTCCATCGAGTCAGTGATGCCATCCAGCCATCTCATCCTCTGTCGTCCCCTTCTCCTCTTGCCCCCAATCCCTCCCAGCATCAGTCTTTTCCAATGAGTCAACTCTTCTCATGAGGTGGCCAAAGTACTGGAGTTGCAGCTTTAGCATCAAGCCTTCCAAAGAAATCCCAGGGCTGATCTCCTTCAGAATGGACTGGTTGGATCTCCTTGCAGTCCAAGGGACTCTCAAGAGTCTTCTCCAACACCACAGTTCAAAAGCATCAATTCTTTGGCACTCAGCCTTCTTCACAGTCCAACTCTCACATCCATACATGACCACAGGAAAAACCATAGCCTTGACTAGACGGACCTTTGTTGGCAAAGTAGTATCTCTGCTTTTCAATATGCTATCTAGGTTGGTCATAACTTTTCTTCCAAGGAGTAAGCATCTTTTAATTTCATGGCTGCAGTCACAATTTGCAGTGATTTTGGAGCCCAAAAAAATAAAGTAGGGCAAAGTTTGGGGCCACCATAGTTTGGCCCCAGGTAAATAGCATGGAGGGAACACAGTTCTACCCATCAACAGAAAATTGGATTAAAGATATACTGAGCATGGCCCCACCCATCAGAACAAGATCCAGTTTCCCCCTCAGTCAGTCAGGAAGCTTCCATAAACTACTTATCCTTCTGCATCAGAGGTCAGACAGACTGAAAACCACAATCACAGAAAACTAACCAATCTAATCACACAGACCACAGCCTTGTCTCACTCAGTGAAACTATGAGCCATGCCATGTAGGGCCACCCAAGATGGATGAATCATGGTGGAGAGTTCTGACAAAATATGGTCCATTGGAGAAAGGAATGGCAAACCACTTCAGTATTCTTGCCTTAAGAACCCCATGAACAGTATGAATAGGCAAAAAGATTGGACACTGAAAGACCCCAGGTCAATAGGTGCCCAATATGCTATTGGAGATCAGTGGACAAATAACTCCAGAAAGAATTAAGAGACATAGCCAAAGCAAAAACAACACCCGGTTGTGGATGTGACTGGTGATGGAAGCAAGGTCCAATGCTATAAAGAGCAGTACTGCATAGGAACCTGGAATGCTGGTCCATGAATCAAGGCAGATTGGAAGTGGTCAAACAGGAGATGACAAGAGTGAACGTAGGCATTTTAGGAATCAGCGAACTAAAATGGACTGGAATGGGTGAATTTAACTCAGATGACCATCATATCTACTACTGTGGGCAAGAATCCCTTACAAGAAATAAAGTAGCCAGTATAGTAAACAAAAGAGTCCAAAATGCAGTACTTGGATGCAATCTCAAAAACGACAGAATGATCTCTGTTCATTTCCAAGGCAAACCATTCAATATCACGATAATCCAAGTCTATGCCCTGACCAGTAATGCTGAGGAAGCTGAAGTTGAACGATTCTATGAAGACCTACAAGACCTTCTGGAATTAACACCCAAAAAGGTTTCCTTTTCATTATAGGGCAGTGGAATGCAAAAGTAGAAAGTCAAGAAACACCTGGAGTAACAGGCAAATTTGGCCTTGGAATACAGGGCAAAGGCTCATAGAGTTTTGCCAAGAGATTGCACTGGTCATAGCAAATACCCTCTTTGGAAACAGACTGGTCCCAAATAGGGAAAGGAATATGTCAAGGCTGTATACTGTCACCCTGCTTATTTAACTTATATGCAGAGTACATCATGAGAAATGCTGGGTTGGATGAAGCACAAGCTGGAATCAATATTGCCAGAAGAAATATCAATAACCTCAGATATGCAGATGACACCACCCTTATGGCAGAAAGCAAAAAAACTAAAGAGCCTCTTGGTGAAAGTGAAAGAGGAGAGTGAAAAAGTTGGCTTAAAACTCACCATTTAAAAAATGAAGATCATGGCATCCAGTCCCATCACTGCATGGCAAATAAATGAGGAAGCAAGTGGAAACAGTGTCTGACTTTATTGTTTGGGGCTCCAAAATCACTACAGATGGTGACTGCAGCCATGAAATTAAAAGACGCTTACTCCTTGGAAGGAAAGTTATGACCAACCTAGATAGCATATTCAAAAGCAGAGACATTACTTTGCCAACAAAGGTCCATCTAGTCAAGGCTATGGTTTTTCCAGTGGTCATGTATGGATGTGAGAGTTGGACTGTGAAGAAAGCTGAGCTCTGAAGAATTGATGCTTTTGAACTGTGGTATTGGAGAAGACTCTTGAAAGTCCCTTGGACTGCAAGGACATCCAACCAGTCCATTCTAAATGAGATCAGTCCTGGGTGTTTATTGGAAGGACTGATTTGAAGCTGAAACTCCAATAATTTGGCCACCTGATAGGAAGAGCTGACTCATTGGAAAAGACCCTGATGCTGGGAAAGATTGAGGGCAGGAGGAGAAGATGATGACAGAGGATGAGATGGCTGGATGGCGTCACCAACTCAATGGACATGAGTTTAGGTAGGCTCAGAAGTTGTTGATGGACAGGGAAGCCTGGCGTGCTTCAGTTCATGGGGTGGCAAAGATTTGGACACAACTGAGTGACTGAACTGAACTGAACTGAGTTATCATTTTTGATGCTCTTGATTTATTTGTCTAGATCCACATTCCCATCACATTTTATCTCCTTTCTTCCTGAGAAACTTTGAGATTTCTTCTGTTGTGGACCTGCTGGTGAATGAATTCTTTCTGCTATTTTTATGTCTATAAAAGTTTTTATTTTGACTTTATTTTTGAAATATATATTTCTTAGGTATAGAATTCTAAATTAACAGGTCCTGGGAGATGTTTTGTACTTCAAAGAGGAACTTTAGTACTTCAAAGATGTTTTTCCTATCTTCTTACTTGTGTTGTTTCTGGTGAGAAACTTCTCTTTGTCCTTGCTTTTTTGCATGTAACATGTCCTTTTACTTCTGTATGCTTTTAAGATTTCCTGTTTATTACTAGTTTTAAGAAATTTTGATTTTTATTTTCATGTAATTCTCTTTACCTTTCTTGTTTCTGGGGTTCATTGAGCTTCTTGCATCTATTGGTTTATAGTTTTAATCAAATTTGAAAAATTATTGTGTACCATTTCTTAAAATATTTTCTTTCCTTTCACCTTTTTTGAACTCAGTTGCATGTACAATAGGCTGCTTGAAATTGCTACTCAACTGTTGATGAGCTATTCATTTTTTAAAACTGGGGTTTCTTTTGTTTCATTGTGGAACGTTTCTGTTGCTATGCCCTCTGGCTCACTAATGTTTTTTTTTCTGTAATTTTCAGTTGACTCCATCCAGTTTAGTTTTCATCTCAAACAGTTTTAATTTCTAGCAGTTTGATATCCATATCTCTACTTTTTGTTTAAACATGAAGAATACAGCTATAATAGTGGTTTTAATGTTTCTGTCCTTCTCTGCTAATTTTGACATTTATGTCAGTTCTGGATCAGTTACAAATGACTAGTTTTACTCTTTGTTATGTGTCTTGTTTTGTTTGTTTGTTTTCATTTTTTGCATGCCTGGTAATTTGGGGTTGGATACTATATAGGATGAATTTAAGATTTTTGAATGCTGAACATTTTCTATTCCTTTAAATATTTTTGAGCTTTCTTAAAAAGTATAGTTATTTAGAAATAGCTTGATACCATTGGGTCTGCCTTTTAAGATTTGTTTGGCAGAGCAGAAGAAATGCTAGTTTGGGTCTAATTAATTCCCACTACAGAAGTAAGACTTTCCTGAGTATTCTAATTAATGCCCATGCATTGTTATGAGGCTCTTCAGTCTGCTGATAGGAATAGGCCCTATTTTCAACTTTGAAAGTTTGTTTCCTTGCCCTCCTACAAGTTGATTTGAAATTTTAAAGTGTATCTTTTGTGTCCAAATCTATCAAGAGAGAAGTTTCTGTGTTAGTAATAAAATAAAGTGTTCTTGGCCTGCTTATCCTTAATATCTGTGAAGCCCACATACTATTCATATAAATAATAAAAGTTTTATATAGATCTAATGAACTCCTAAATACACTTAAATATACTGTATTATAATCATCTATCTTGATAAATAAGCCTGCATAAAAATCTGAAAGCCCAAGTTTAAAAGTGTTTATCAAAGTTCTCAGAATTCAGGAGACTTCCCTGGTGATCTAGTGGCTAAGATTCTGAGCTCCCAATGCAGAGGGTCTGGGTTCAATCCTTGGTCGGGGAACTAGACCCAGAACTAAAGATTCTGCATGCCAGGCTTCCCTGGTGGTCCAGTAGTTAAGAATTCTCCTGGCAGTGCAAGGAACATGGGTTAAACCCCTCATCCGGGAGGATCTCACGTTTTGAGAAGCAACTAGGCCTGTGTACCACAGCTAGTGGGCCAGTGCTCTAGAGCTTGGGAGATGAACTACTGAAGCCCGCTTGCCCTAGAGCCCATCTTCTGCCACAAGAGAAGCCATGGCAATGAAAAGCCTATGCACCACAACTACAGAGGGGCCCCCAGTAGGCTCGACTAGAGAAAGCCCAATAGCAACAAAGACCCAACACTGCCAAAATAAATAAACCTTAAAAAAAAAAAAATCCTGCATGCCACAATGAAGATCGAAGATCCCATGTACTACATTAAGACCTGGTATAGCCAAATAAATACATTTTTTTAAAGATCTCAGAATTCATTGCAGGGATGTGATGGCTGAGTGAGGAGGATCAACCCTCAGTCCTTCGACTCTGCTCAGTTGTTCTTCTCTACCACTCCACGTCTCCCACTCCTGTTTCTTCCAACCCTGGACGTTGCCTTATCCAGCAAGGAGTTTCATGCACAAGTGTTTGCAGCCAACCTACATCAAACTGTGCATATCCTCTGCAGGCGGCGACGCTTTGGAGGCTCCTCTGGTTTGGAGGTGCATAAACAAAAGCTTCACAGGTGGCTCAGTGGGTTGGAATCTGCCTGCAATACAGGAGACACAGGCAGACACGAGTTCGATTGCTGTCTGGGGAAGATCCTTTGGGGAGGGCATGGCAGCCCACTCCAGTATTTTTGCCTGGAGAATCCTATGAAGAGAGGGCTAAAGTCCTGAGCCTGTTGGGCTAAAGTCCATGGGGTCATAAAGAGTCAGACACGACTGAGCACACTTGGGAAGGCTTCTTCTCCAGCTTTAAAATTCTAAGAATCTCTAACATAGTGACAGTGGGTCTATCATTTTCCAGTACAAGTGTTTACTATCTCTCATAAATACAAGCTTGGCTTCCATGATGAAAATCAATCTTTCCTTTCTAAATTATTTACCAGCCTGACTATCATACTTACATGGCAATTTTGATCACACTCTTAAATATTATTTAAGTCATTTCTGTTTTAGAGAATAATAATTTTTTTTTAACTTTTAAGGGGCACAGTTATAAAACCTTCACCTGATGCCTGCCTGCATGTGTGTGCACTCAGTCCTATCCGATTCTTTGCAACCCCACGGACTATAGCTCACCAGGGTCCTCTGCCCATGGGATTTCCCAGGCAAGAATACTGGAGTGGATTGCCATTTCTTTCTCCAGGGGATTTTCCTGACCCAGGGATTGAACCCGCATCTCCTGCGTCTCCTGCACTGGCAGGAGGATTTTTTACCACTACACCACCTGGGAAGCCCACTCACCTTAATGACACATCATCTTTTAGAGGTTCCCAGCTGCCATTGAACGCACTTAATGCAAGAATGATGGGAAGAAAGGAGGCCTTTTTGTTACTTTCCATAAAGGAAACAAAATGGAGATTGTAGAGGTTAAAGGGAAGCCAGATGTATGATTTATTTAGTTTTATTCTGAACCTAACCTCACTGAAACAGGTTTTATAGATTTGTCTCCGTGACTTATATTACGAATACTCACCTTTTTTTTTTCCTCTGAATGCCAGAGTACCATCTCCCTGTGCCTTTAACAAGTATGCATTAGTCACATTAGTCACCTGTTCAAAGGAACCAGCACACTCTGTTTTCCTCCTTGTCCTTAATGAGTCAGAAAGCTTGCTTCCACAGCATTGAGTTCCTTCTCCTCAGCTCCTCAAAAAGGTTGCCTAATGGTAAAACATTTTAATTTGTCTTCTTTAAGTAATTTGTAATTTTAAGTTTAGCCTTCAGGCCTCTCTATTTATCATGGCTGAATTCTGCTCTTCTTGTTGCAAGGAAGGTTTTCTACTGTTTCATTTTTCCATCTTTCTTAAAAATAATATTGTTCTATAAAGCATCTAGTGTTCTCACTGGCCAAATGGAAAGAATCTCACATCACCCCAAAACACATTCTTCCCAGTAGAAAGTATATAAATGGACTCTAAGCAACATCACACCTTTACCTATATGTGATTTCCTTTAAATGTATTCTACCTCTTTCATATAGTCACCTGCCATTTTTACTATACTGCAGTCAGAGGGTTTAAAGGCATTCCTTTTAAATATCTTGAAAGTTTTCCATTGATAAGAAAAGGTAGTGAAAGCACTTTTAAGTGAACAGTAACACACACATCACAAATCAGGCATTTTGATACCATCTAGGTTCACGCCATGTGGTATAGGAACTCCAGTGATTGTCATTTAGCTGGGATTCTAAACTGTGTAGAAGGGCTATGGGGAGAATTCAAGAAGTGTTGTTACAGTTATTGACTAGGTCATAGGTTGTATTGTGTGTATATGTGTGTACATGCAAAGAGTGTGTGTGTGAGTGACAGAGAATGAAAGTGATTTAAATGCAAAATATTTAACCATGGCTTATTTGCAGAAATAAACCAGGAAAAAATTGCAAATGTTTGTTAATTAAAGAAAATTTCTTTTATAAGGATGTCGCATAATTAGCTATTCATTTACAGTGTATTTTTGAAAGAAATTAGTTCACCTTTCCCAGGGAGAACATTTTATGTTCTCCATTCTATTTCACTTGGTTTAAAAGGCCACAGAAATTGATACCAATGAGAGGTGAAGGTAGGCACACACCAGCAGCAAAGATTACTGTCTGAAGATCGAACAGGAGAGAACTGGATTTGAAATCAAAGACCTGACATTGATCAAGTCTTTGTTAGTCTAGGACAAGGGTTTACACACATCTTCTCATTTTCCCTCCGGGTCTGAGTGCAGCATGAGGTAAAAGGAAACGATGCCAGATTGTGAGGGTGGAGGAGAGGAACATCCACATCTCTGCAGAGTTAACCATGCATCTGGTGTCTCTGCTCTGCCCTTTTCTTCAAAGAGAAGAAAGGCAGATCTAGCAGTGCTGACCAAGAGTTTGAAGACTTTAAAGTTTTCCATGGTTTCAGTAATCCTGAACAGCGTAGATGTACTTTGTAGACATATCTTAAAATAGGAAAAGAGTACAGAAAAGAATGGATTGAGTGGTGCTGATTACATTTCATTAAGCTGTAAAGGCAAGTTGTTACATGTTTTTCTTCCTCTGTGTTTCTGTTCTCTTCCTAGTAGTATATATAAGTAAGTAGGGGCTTGGATACACATGGACGAAAAAAGAAAATCCAGTTAAAAATGGTGCAATATATGTTTAAGGGTACTGGGAAAAATGTGTTTTATATAGGGGGTTGGGTTTCCCAGGTGGTGCTAGTGATAAAGAACCTGCCTGCCAGTGCAGGAGACAAGAGATGCAGGTTCAGTGCCTGGGCCAAGAAGATCCCCTGGAGGAGGGCATAACAACTAGCTCCACTCTTCTTGCCTGAGGGAGCCTGTTGGGCTACAGTCCATAGAGTTGCAGAGAGTTGGACATGACTGAGGAGATTTAGCATGCATGCATATAGGGAGTTAAATGGGCAGCATTTGGAATTGTTGCACGAAGGGGGAATTCTTCCAGGGCCCGAAACTAGGCTCTTGTCTAACACTCAGAAATGAGTTGTCCGAGGAGACACGTGTGCTGACAAAGCAAGAGATTTTATTGGGAAAGGGCACCTGGGTGGAAAGCAGTAGGTGTAAAGTAGGGGAAGGGAACCCAGGAGAACAGCTGTGTCACATGGCTTGCAGTCTCGGGTTTTATGTGATGGGATTACTTTCCTGGTGGGCCTTAGCCAATCATTCTGACTCAGAGTCCTTCCTGGGTGTGCACACCTTATTCAGCCAAGATGGATGCCAGAGAGAAGGATTCTGGGAGGTGGTCAGACATGTGATATCTCCTTATGACCTTTTTCGAACTCTTCTGGTTGGTGGAGGCTTATAGTTCCATATTCCTTACCAGGACCTCCTGTCATAAAACAACTCATGCAGATGGTTACTACAGTGCCTGGCCAGGGTGGGCAGTTTCAGTCAATGTGCTTCCACGAACAGAATGTTATGCCATGATTGCAAAAATGATATACATTCCTTCTGATTCTCATAAAAGTATTTTCTGGATGATTATTCTATTTCTAATCATTATACATTCCTATCATCAAGATTATGTGAATGGAGAAGATGATGCCAACAGGATGGGTCATCCATTAAAGAATGTAATTTGGGAGAAAGTAAAAAAATTCCTGAAACAAAACATTTCATATCCACGTTGAGTGCTTTGCTCTTACACACAATGGGCCAATGGGAGAAATAATGTCATGAGTAGTCAGAGCACACTAATCTGGAAAGATTGAGATATATTTTATCTATGGAGAAAGGACATTAATCTTTATCTAAAAAATGTTGTGTTGGCAAGTTTATATTTTTCCCTAGAATATTTAGAGGAAAAGAGAAGTATCAACCACATTCTTTAAACACAGCCATAGGCCAGCTCTGCAAATGAGCAACTCCAATGTGAAAACACTTTCAAAGTTCTAAATGAGTTGTCCCTGTGGTAATAAAGAGGGGACATTTTACAGTATGACAGTATGTAAGACAGCATTGTCAGCTGTAGTTATTTAAAGCACAAGGCCTGTAACAGGAAAATAATGACTTTAATAAAATTTACTATTGACTTTGTAGGCTAAAATCTTTCTGTCATCAGGAATACAGAAAAACAACCTGTCTGAAAACCCTTCAATTAAATATATTCCTTTAATATTTCAAAGCAACTTGATTTTTTAAAAATATACACCCTACTTCAAAAGACACTGTAGTAGGGTGGAAATTAGTATTTTTAATAGAAAGTTGGTATTGCTTACATAAGGAAAAAATCGGTAATGACCTATGACACTGTCAACTGAAAGCAACATTTGAGGAAACTGCAAAAGCAGTTAATGCAATTCCTTGAAATGCTGTATAAAGCTGTGTCACAAATGAATGATTTATAAATTACCTAAAGTCCTTCTCCTCCAGAGGATATCTTTTAATCATGCAGTACAGCTTCTCAGTAAGAACACCAGAGAACTTACCGGGTCTACATGACAATCTACAGCATGTTAACGAGGTTGGGGTTATTTCTGAAAACTAGGGAAAATAGGAAAACATATGTCCTGATTTTACTCTCCAGCCAATTTGATTAAATGTGGTGTAGACTGCTTATAGTGTGTAAGCAAGGTCATGCCCGTTCTGTGAAAAGTGGAAGAAATTCCATTCCTTTAATGTTTTACATAGTTAAAATAAACTGTGGTAAAAAGTTTCCCAACAGTGTATGACAGCTCAATTTAGAGGTGAAGCCTTTTAATAAAACCTCATGAAATGAATACTTTGGTTTATGCACTCTGTTTGTGTTTCCCACTGGAGTGCTTAGCATTATGAAGCTGTGGTTACTTGCTTTACTATTGCAGAATAGCATCGTGAAAGGAGAGACCGAAGCTTTGTATCAGAAAATATCCAGAGTGAGTAGAAATGCTGATGGAGGAACCTTAATTTAGAGCTAAGCTGCTTTCCTATTTGCTTTTAACATGCTATTGTAAAGTATATTGGCTTGAATTACAGGATATTATTTAGACAAAGGGAAAAATCCACAGGGGGTTTTACACATTAACCTATAGCTTATTTAAGGGGAAATTATGAACCTCAGAATTATATACTAGTAATCTTTTTTCTAAGCTTTAATAAGAACTGTACGCCAAAGCTTGCTTTTCTGAATTAAGTATATATGTTGGTATTATTTGGAAGAGGGAGAAAGCAAAGGAAAGAATAAAAAGCAGTTCGTTTATAGAAAGATTCTACAACCGACCCGCCATGTGGAGACAGAATTCTACTTTAGTACCATCTAGGATCCCAAAAACAATTCTTAGGGGACCTGGTATGGTGCCTTAAACCAATTAATGTTCAGTACATTCCCACTAGCAGACATAAGTCTTTTCAAGAGCAGTATTAATTCTCATCCTCTTTCTTTCTAGCTGTGCTCGCTGGCTTACTCTGGAACTGTCCCTCATGTAAGGAAGGAGCTCAGGAAGCTGGTCCATTGTCCACTGACCATTCTGACCCTTACCTCTCCTAGACTTCCTGAATATTTGACCCGACTACAACTACTGTAAGATTTTATTGGATACTTTATTTTACATATGTGAATGTGGGAAGAGTATTTTTGAGCATGACATGCACATATATGTAAATTATATGGACGCTTATACAGTGTGAGTCTCCAGATCTCCTGGGGAAATGTGGTTACCTTATAAAACACGTCAGTTGATTTTGACCATGTAAGTTGCAATTGGTAAGGTACATCCTAGAATAGATAGGTAACTGCTATTCTCTGCTGGCTTATTAGCTTTCCACTTGTACCCTGTGGGTGGTAGTATTCATTGTTTGTTTTTTTATTTTTCCCTCTGATAATATTTAATACTTTGGGAATATAAATTGATAGCCAAACTACTAAGTTAGGAAAACAACAATCTGTTCCTTAGCTATTCTGGAAATGTCAGGTAGACTGATTCTTAGCTGTACCAGCTCACCCAGGAGAGATGTAAGTGTGAAGGAGGGTCTTTGGTCATAAACAGGATTGACATTACTATTTTAAAAAGTTGTCTGATAGAAATACAGATGTTGAGGCATGACTTCTCAAGGGTCTCCAGTCTTCATTCTCTAGGATACAGAAAGAGGATATTGAAAGCTTTTAAAAAGTATCCTCAATTAGTCTCTTAAGATTTCTTGATTCCCAGACTTCCACTTAGAGTTAAATAACATTACAATTCTCCTCCTCAGTTCATCTCTAATTTGATCTACTATTCTCTGTTTAAAGTATAATTTTAGACTGGACCACTTGAGGCAACAACAACAGAAGAATTTCTGAATCAATTACGTTAATAAACGCCAAGAAAAGCCTTTGCTTTGTTCACTCCTTCAACAAATATTTACTGTATTCTATTTCCCTGGCACAAGCTAGAGCAGTGACCAAAACAAAGCCTCAGTCTCAGAGGACCTGATGTTCTATTGAAGAGACAGACAATAAAGTGATAAATAAGTTAATACAGGTTTCCAGGTGCTAAAAATACCATGAAAAACAGAAGTAAAGCAGGATAAGGAAAATAGAGCCTAGAAGGGTCAGGGAAGGAGAGCAAAGTTTGAGAAAAAGGTGGAGAAAGTCAGG
Source organism: Bos mutus (assembly GCF_027580195.1). Classification (NCBI taxonomy): domain Eukaryota; kingdom Metazoa; phylum Chordata; class Mammalia; order Artiodactyla; family Bovidae; genus Bos; species Bos mutus. The sequence continues at coordinate 81,729,047 of NC_091621.1, read as the reverse complement.
GACTGGTATCATACCCTTCACAAGGGGCAATGAATTTGGGTAGAGTCAGGGAGAGGGGCACAAAGCTACCCTCTCATCCAACAAATATTTCACTTGGTCAGAAAGAGAGACTGATAAATCCATCCACAGGATTCTATCACTAACCTAACTCCATGCATAGTATAATCTCAAACCCACTGAGAGATCTACAAACAGATTTGCTTAAAAATTGACATTCAGGCCAAACCAGTTAATTTGTTCCCAGTGTAACTATTAATCATATGAAATGGTGAGGTTATGAGGGGAATAGTCCCGTCAAAAGAATAGGGTTTGTAAATAAAACATTATAGTTTTAGAGATAAATGGCCCTGATGCAATGCTCAAATGCTATTGTATTAGATTTTTGTTAAAAAGAATACACTGTTAACTATATTACCAATCCATGAGATTTAAATATTGAACAACTTGAAGCTCAGCAGCTTTATGGTGACTTAAGGGCAGAAGAGGGGACTGAGAAAAAGAAGACTCTTATGTAACAGCTCTGACTGGGGAAATGTATTTCATTTTTTTCACTTCCACCCTCTAAACAATTCTGTCTGGTGAAAGATTTTTAGATAATCTCGGTTAAAGGGGAAACAGGCATAGATTCACACTTCATTATGTGCCACATATTTGTTGTTCCATAAATGAGTCATGTCCGATTCTTTGCAACCCTATGAACTGCAGCACGCCAGGCTTCGCTGTCCTTCCCCATCTCCTAGAGTTTGCTCAAATGCATGTCCATTGAGTCAGTGGTGCCATCCAACCATCTCATCCTCTTTTGCCCCCTTCTCCTCCTGCCCTCAATCTTTCCCAGCACCATAGACTTTTCCAAGTCAGCTCTTCACATCTTGTGGCCAGAGTATTGGAGCTTCATATTCAGCATCAGTCCTTCCAATGAATATTCAAGGTTGATTTCTTTCAGAATTGACTGGTTTAATCTCCTTGTAGTCCAGGGGACTCTCAAGAGTCTTCTCCAGCACCACATTTCAAAAGCATCAGTTCTTTGGTGCTCAGCCTTCTTTATTGTCCAGCTCTTACATCTATGATTTATGAAATCTACATAACTATCAGAAAAACCATAGCTTTGACTATATGGACCTTTGCAAAGTGATATCTCTGTTTTTTACTCTGGGAATATAATTTTGGTTGATAAGTTTCATTTTGGTAATTGACACTTTTAAAGCAGAGGGCAAAAAATGTGTTCAGTCTAACTCAAAAACTCTTTAAAAATACTAGCAAAGATCTAGGGAAGTTAAGGCCCTTCCTTGTTCTCATGTAACCGATGATTTTGCTAGTATAATCATGACTTGGTGTGGAGATTAAAGCAGAGTTTGGCTGTGATATCACTCAGCCAAGACTGGGAACAGCAAAATCATGACACTAAAAGAAAAGGCAGAGGCTTTGCTGTATAAAATGTATAACAATTAGAAAGAAATTATTTCTGTCTGACACATTTTCTTCTCTCTTTTGTTGTAATGCAAAGTTTACCTCTTCTTTTGAATTACCTGCTTTGACAGTGCCCATAGCTTTTAATGCAATTTAACATCATCTGATATTTATTTATTTCATAAGAAAAAAAAATCAAGAAATATATAGTGAAAATCTAAAACTGCTTTTATAGCAATAACAATTAGCTAATAAATGTTTAAGTACTTTTTTTTTTAATCTACATTTCCTCTATAAAACACACCAATGTAAATTACTTTTATTATATCCAGATGAAGTGCTTGGAGGTTATAATGGTTAAATATTTCATATTAGCTCATACAACTAGTAAAAAATCATTCTGAGTCTTGAACTAGATATCTAACTTGAAATCATATTGTTTAACCAATTACTGTGCTACTTCTGGTCGTAAGAGTTAGTATGTTAGTATTAACACTTCCTACTTGAAATTTTTTAACATTCATTGGTAATAAAGTTGGGTTTTCATAAGTGAACAAATACTTGATTAGTCAGCATAAAATAATCTAAATTTTTAATTAAAAAATTAAAATGCTAATAATACTTTAATCTAAATGTAAATACCTCCACTAGAAGGTATGCTTACATTATTTATCACAAAACTATTTTTTTTTAAAAAACAGCTGGGATCCTAGTTTTTTGACGGAGGTAGTAGCTCCCCCTAGAGGGCATTTTGGAAATTGAAAAGGGTGATTTTGTCACAATGCACTGGCTTTTAATGAGTGAGGACCAGGATGCTACAGGCCTTACAATGACTAGGATAGTGTCACACAATAAAGCATATTTTCTCAAGCTTTTCCTCAGGTTTTGAATATGCCATCAGAAATACATATAAGGGAAGAATTATTTATAATTATCTGAGCCTAGAACTTGAAACCTCTTGACATGTGCAGCTTTTACACAGACTACATTTTCCAGAAATGTGACTATATTGCAAATCTATGGAAAGTTTTACTTCAGTTTGGAACATTTATTTATGGCCGCATCGGGTCTTCGTTGCAGCATGCAGGATTTTTTGTTGCAGCTCATGGTCTTCTCTCTAGTTGTGGAGAGCAGGCTCAGCTGTTGCAACACACGGGCTTAATTGCTCTGTGGCATGTGGGAGCTTAGTTTCCCAGCCAGGGATTGAACTCATGCCCCCTGAATTGGAATGTGGATTCTTAACCGATGGACGACCAGGAGAGTTCCTGGGATTTTTCAGGAATTGTTCACCATATTTGATAATAGTGGGCTTCCCCTGTGGCTCAACTGGTAAAGAATCTGCCTGCAATGTGGGAGACCTGGGTTTGATTCCTGGGTTGGGAAGACCCCCTGGAGAAGGGGAAGGCTACCCACTCCAGTATTCTCGCCTGGTGAATTCCATGAACTGCATAGTCCATGGGGTTGCAAAGAGTCGACACGGCTGAGTGACTTTCATTTTCACTTTCTTTGACAATAGTGTCACTGATAGCAATAGCAATGACACTCATGGTATTTGAGTTACCAGTCTTCATTTGCATCATCCTTTGTTTATAATTGTCATACGTAAACATGAAACAAAGAATAATTAAGGCTCATTTAAATAGTATTATAAGAATATTATTAAATATGCATACATGAAATTTAGGTGACACTTTAATAAAGGCTACAAACATGTTTATAGTTATATTCACATTTTTTCACTTACTGCACAGTGATCCTGGAGAAGGGAATGGCAAACCACTCCAGTATTCTTTCTTGGAAAATTGCATGGACAGAGGAGCCTGGTGGGCTATAGTCCATGGGATCACAAGGAATCAGACACGACTGAGTGACTAAGCACAATTGTACAATGATAAGTAATATTGGGAAGATTCTATATTGGACTTGTTGACTTATTCTCACGTGGCCAGAGGCTTTCCACTCTTGTTCTAATAAGGCCTACCACACAACTACAACTTCTTCTCATATTACTGTTTACTTATCCCAATCTAATTCTTGATTTCCTGTCACCTAGTAGAGACTAGCATTCCCAAGGTCTCTACAATTACTAGAGTCTGATTGCATGTCTTGATGGGAATTCAAGGTAAATCATAGGCTTTGAGTGATTCTTTAATATTGTTCCATCCTATTTTTAATATAGAGAATTACTTTATTTGAATACCATTACTTCTTTATTTTGGAGAGATGTTATCGCTGCATAAATTAAGATCATTCCTCACTTTCTATTATTACATGTAAATAAACCTTGTTTGTTAGTACTTGTACTTTTTAAAAAATCTAGTGAATGTTTTGCTCTTTTATCTTCACATTTTTCCCGCACAGAATCATGTTTTAGACTATGTTATGAAAGGGAGACATTGATATGAATAAGGTAAAACCATTGAGCCAGACTCAAAAGCAAAAGAAAATAAGGAGCTAATATTTCAGGCACTTTTTATAAGAAAGCCTGTTAAATTTCCAGTTTTTAACTATTTATGTGAATAAAAATAGAATGAGGTGGAGAAAAAGGGTATATACAATTAGCTCTAGGTCAGTGTTTTCGTAATGGTCACAGTTGATGGTCTATATAGAAGATACTGTGTTACTCCATTTATGAGGTATTCTGTTTTGTATTATTTGAGCATTCAAATAGTAATTATAAAGTTCTACATCATACATGTCCACAAATGCATCACCAATACCATTTATGGAGTTTCAAGTTTGGCTTCCATTTTTGCCTGTGATAGATGTGCACATGCACATAAATAATCCTCTTTGAGAATCAGATACTTGAGATATCAAATATAGGAGTGTGCTATATTAATTCATAAATTTAGACTCGCTCAGTTAAAACAGATGTAACTTTAAAAATGGAAGCATGCGAATATAGCAAGCAATTTTGCAACTGATAGCTGAGAATGCCCTAATCTATTAAAATATTTTTTTTCTTTTATCAATCTATGGGATTCTGGAACCTAGTTATCACTTCAAACTGATCAAATTTGGATGGCACTATTTGAGCAGTCTCAAATCTTTGACCCTGCCTTGCACACAGCTGCAGGATAAAGTTAGCTTTACTTTCCTTAAATGAACAGGAGCAGACTTTTTTCAATCTCTGCTCATTATCCCTAGAATCATTTTGAGCCAATTCATAGCCACTGCTTTGCTGTGTATCACTCTAAATCATGGGTATAAAAAATAGTTTGGAGGGAAAAAATTTAAACGGCAGCAAAATGTCAGTTTCAAGGGGTGTTAAAAGGAAATTTAATCAACTTTCAACACAGTGAACACCACCTTGGCATTAGACATCATAGATTTCCTTCTTACTTCCCAACTTCTGAGGCTTATTATTAAATACTTTCACAGCAGCAAGATCACAAAAACATTAGACTGCTTGCTTACAGGTATATCCTACTTAGTGAACTTAAAGGAACACTACCAAGGCTGGTAAAGCTGAAATTAGACCTATCGGCTTTATTCTGAAGCTTGGGCGTGCACAGTTCGCTATCTGATTCACTTTGCCTGCCAGCTTTGTTCTCTTGAGCCAGCAGGAGGGATTGACACTTAGGAGAATCTTTCTCTTTTAACCTGCGTGCTGCTCCTGACAGCTAAGCTGGGAGAGTAGAGACTGGCAGACAGGACTCTAGGTGTGTTGTTCATTGGTAACTGCTTAGAAGTGGGCATTTTAGCCTTGCATTCCCCAACCATGTGTTCAAAATTGGGAGAATCACTTATATTATATAATATCTAGGATTGGCTGCATAATGTATGGGGCCCAATACAAATGAAAATGTGCTTTGTTCAGAAATGATTAAGAATTTCCAGATGGGGCTTGAAGAGCATTAAGCCAAGCAAAGGACCTTCTAAACATCATCTGTTTGTGACTGTAAAGGTTTTACCCTCTCTGAAACTGGCTCTGATTGTGTTATTGCCTCCCCGACTAATAGACACTTAGTATTTGCAGCCGAAAACATACCAGTGTGGTTATATCAATTCCTTAACAAACGACAATGTGTAAATCATACAAAAATAACTTATTTTACTGAACTCTTCTGTATAAACTTGGCCCAGGACAAGGCTAAAAGGTCTAGCAAAATAGGAATTTTTCTTTTAATTTTAAAAGATCAGCCCATAACTAGCAGTTTTATATTTAACTCACATGAAGTTACATGTCCATCTATCAAGCATCATATTTCAAAAAAATCATAAATAATGGAATGTTAATTCCTTTAGATAAATGTTGGAAAATGTATAATTTTGGCATAAATGTTTAAAAAAGAAGTATAATTATTTTACCATTTGGGGGATATGTTAAGATCCTCTCCTAACCAAAGAAATCTAAGAACCAAAAGATTTCTAAAGAATATGAAAAACTGCTAAATTTTATTTATTTTAGTTTTGAGAACCCGAGCACTAACTTTTGAGAATATTTGCAAATTCAGTCTTCCAATGTTTAATCAACTCCATATTTACCAAAGCCAAGCCATTCATGTACTGATCAGCATTTATTAATTATCTGCTATATAAAGCACTGCAAACTTTTTAGGCAATCTCTTATTTCTTAGAAAGCGGTTGTCTCTTCAATATAAAAGTAATATTTCATAGGAACTTCTTAAATTCTTCCAAGGCACTGAAGTTTTAAAGGTCTTTGGAGAAAGCTGACATTGAAAGAAACCATACGTTCCTAATCAGATTCTAATTATATGAATTATAAATTTCAATTTAAATGTTCCTACTATTCTGTATCTCTATGAGGAGTTGTCATGGGCTTAAATGTAGAAATCTCAGAGAAGGCAATGGCACCCCACTCCAGTACTTTTGCCTAGAAAATCCCATGGACGGAGAAGCCTGGTGGGCTGCAGTCCATGGGGTCACTAGAGTCAGACACGACTGAGCGACTTCACTTTCACTTTTCACTTTCATGCATTGGCGAAGGAAATGGCAACCCACTCCAGTGTTCTTGCCTGGAGAATCCCAGGGATGGGAAAGCCTGGTGAGCTGCCGTCTATGGGGTTGCACAGAGTCAGACACGACTAAAGCGACGCAGCAGCAGCAACAGCAGTAAGGTCACATTTGACCCTAGGGTTAAAAAAAAAAGTGTGACCTCTTCATTCAATTAAAAATAAAATTGAACATTAATCATCCATAGGCATATACATGAATGACATAGAATCTGGTTAAATGAGAGTAAATGTTTAGTATAAGAACAGAAAAAATCTAGTGGGGAGATTAATGTCAAATATTCCTGATAAAGTTATAGACAAGATTTGGTGACAGATGAGAGGCATTAAACTGACACTAAGGCATTATGATGGAGAAGGAAATGGCAACCCACTCCAGTACTCTAGCCTGGAAAACCCCATGGATGGAGGAGCTTGGTGCAGGCTACTGTCCATAGGGTTGCAAAGAGTCTGGCACGACTGAGCAACTTCACTTCACTAAGGTGTTAGGAAAGATTTCTTGGAGGCTACAATACTAGTCCTGAGTCCGAACCTAAGTCTTGAAGGACAGAAGAACGTGGAGGTCCCCGGTGGCTCAGACGGTAAAGCGTCCACCTACAATGCGGGAAACCCGGGTTCAATCCCTGGGTCAGGAGGATCCCCTGGAGAAGGAAATGGCAGCCCACTCCAGTACTCTTGCCTGGACAATCCCATGGACGGAGGATCCTGGTAGGCTACAGTCCATGGGGTCGCAGAGTCGGACACACTGAGCAACTTCACTTTCACTTTCACTTTGGCAGAAAATCATGTAAAGACATCCAGACAGAGAGAGTAGAAGGTGAAAAGACACAGATGTGCCTAAAATCTTATTGCCATCCAGGGACTGAAAGATTCACATGCTTGGAGACCTGTGAGGCTAGGGAAAAGTTAAGACTAGAAATCGACAGAAGGCAAACCATGAAGGGATTTCTATGCCCTGTTAAGCAACTTGAACTTTATCTTGAAGGCTTGAGGGAGTCACTAATGGATTTATTTAATTTATTTCCTCATGATTGTAAAATCAATATATGCTTATTTTAGAAAATTTGGAAATAAAGTAAATGCCACTTCTACAGTTTAAACAGGAGATTGGCCTGACTGTATTTGCATTTTTGAAAGAGTACATTTATTTAAAAGTATCAGAGTATGGATTGGAGTCAGACTGGAATTAGGCAACCTAATTTTATGAAGTTTTTAGGGTACAATCTAAATGGCTATGCAAGTGTGTGTGCTCAATTGCTCAGTCATGACTGACTCTTTGGGACCCTGTGGACTGTAGCCCGCCAGGCTTCTCTGTCCATGGGATTCTCCAGACAAGAATACTGGAGCGGGTTGCCATTTCCTCCTCCAGGGGATCTTCCCAACCAAGGGATCGAACACTCATCTCTTACATCTCCTACACTGGCAGGCAGTTCTTTACCACTAGTGCCACCTGGGAAGCCCCTAAATGGCTATGAAAGCCCATAAATGGCTATGAGTGTTAGTCACTCGGGTCACTCAGTTGTGTCTGACTCTATGCAATCCCATGGATTGTCTCCTCTGTCCATGGAATTCTCCAGGCAAGAATACTGGAGCAGGTTGCCATTCCCTTCCCCAGGAAATCTTCCCGACCTAGGGATCAAACTCAGGTCTTTTGGACCACAGGCAGAATCTTTTCCATCTGAGCCACCAGGGAATCACCTAAGTGGCTATGCTGCTAAGTCGCTTCAGTCATGTCCGACTCTGTGCAACCCCATAGATGGCAGCCCACCAGGCTCCACCACCCCTGGGATTCTCCAAGTAAGAACACTGGAGTGGGTTGTCATTTCCTTCTCCAGTGCATGAAAGTGAAAATTGAAAGTGAAGTCGCTCAGTCATGTCCGACTCTTCGAGACCCAGTGGACTGCAGCCTACTAGGCTTCTCTGTCCTTGGGATTTCCAGGCAAGAGTACTGGAGTGGGTTGCCATAAAAGACACTAAAATGCAGTGTTCCAAATGAGATAGAAGTAGTTTTCTTTTCAGCTAACAATCTAAAAGAAAACAGGCTATTTAGAACAGGAGCAGAAATCCAAGTGGTATTGATGCATTTTTTATTATTTCTCAGCATAAGTGGGAAACAGTGTCTCAGAGGAAGTATATATGTCCCAGAAAACATGATCCAGAACTTCTACACATCATTTCTTCTCACAGACTATTCAGTTGAGCTTTGGCTCATAGCCAGGCTTCCCTTTATGGCTCAGCTGATAAAGAATCTGTCTGCAATGCAGGAGACCTGGGTTCAACCCCTGGGTTGGGAAGATCCCCTGGAGAAAGGAAAGGCTACCCAGTCCAGTATTCTGGCCTAGAGAATTCCATAGACTGTATAGTCCTTGGGGTCGCACAGAGTCAGACACTACCAGGTGACTTTCATTTTCACTTTTCACTCAGCTCATAGCCAGCCAGACACTGCAGGGAAATCTAAGACATATAGTCACTCATTAATTAGTTGTTTAAATTGGGAGGGGGGAAAATGGTTACTGGGAGAAAATTTAGAAGTCTACACAAGTAAGGACAATAGAGTCAACTGTGGGAAAAAAAACAAGTGGCTGAACTTAGCAGTGGCACTGAGAATATAGAAAAAGGAATCATAAGAAAGAAGGGAAGTCTTGGGATTATGCTGGGCCATTCACAAAGGTGGAGAGCAATTCTACATAGCCTAATGTGAAATGAAGCATCAAATAGAGGTGTTAGATATTTATCATAAGGAAATGTCAGACGCCGGCCCCCCCCCCCGCCCCCACCCCCGCCCCCCCTGCCCCACCCCCGCCAAAGACAGCTAGAGATGTAGGATGTAACTGAAGACAGGCACATTGATGAAGTATCATAATGAATAAAACAAACAAGAACTAAAACCAACACCAGTGATAGAAGGAGGAGAAAAGTGTGATAGAAGGGTACAAGAAGGGATGCACAGAAGACTGAGAAGAAATGGCCAGAAAGGAAGGCCAAGTCCAACAGATAAAGAACCTCTACCAGCGAGGGAAGTAAAGTACAAGTATACCTGAAGCCACATGTGTTAGGCAGGCGAATCAGTGGACTGTGAAGAGCATAGGCTCTAGAGTCAGCTCTGGATTTGAAACTTTGCTTGCTCTACCACTTTAGTGCTATGTCAATTTGCATATATTCTTAACTTATTTCATTCATTAATGCAATATATATTTATGGAATTCATCCTATGTGCTAAGAATTATAGAAATTTCTAGGGAAGAGTCAAATAATTCAGAAAGAGAAAAATATCATATATTAATGCATATATATGGAATCTAGAAAAATGGTACTGATAAACTTAGTAGCGAATACACTTGTGGATACAGTTGGAGAAGGTGAGGGTGGGTCAAATTGAGAAAGTAGCATTGACATATATACCCATATCTACCGGTCTATACATGCGAGCTCTGTTGTGTCCAGCTCTTTGCGACTGTAGCCCTCCAGGCTCCTCTGGCCATGGGATTTTCCAGGCAAGAGTGCTGGAGTGGGTCACCATTCATGTGTAGAATAGTTAGTGGGAAGTTGCTGTATAATACAGGGAGCCCAGCCTGGTACTCTGTGACAATTTAGAGGGGTGGGATGGAGAGAGGGGAGAAAGGCACAGGAGGGAGGAGATATATATAATTATGAATTGCTTTGTGTTGTTGTACAGCAGAAACCAACACAACATTGTAAAACAATTTTCCGCCAATTAAAAAAAATTTTTAAGTTCTGGTAAATCTTTGATTTAAAAAAAGAAAGTGTGGTTTATATCCTTTTGGAATATACAGATTAATGGTGAGACAAAAGTTCAATAAATAACCATCAAAAATTATATAAATATGTATAGATAGAATGGGATAAGTGGTAGAAATGAAGGATGTTATGAGAAATTGTGAAAATCATTACTTATAAAATTGGGATACTAATAATTCTGATCTCAGTGGGTATTGTAATAATTTATGTGAATATACAAAAGGGCTTCCATGATGGCTCAAGCAGTAAAGAATCTGTCTGCATTGAAGGAAATGCAGGAGACACAGGTTCAATCCCTGAGTCAGGAAGATCCCCAGGAGTAGGAAATGGCAACCCACTCCAGTATTCTTGCCTGGGAAATCCCATGGACACAGGAGCCTGGGGGGGCTACAGTCCATGGCACTACAAGAGTTGGGCACAACTTAGTGACTAAACAACAACAACAAAGGATTTTATTATGTAGGTATGATTGAGTCTATCATTGGTCAACAGTCCTTGGGTGTGGGACTTAAGGTTTCAACCCTCCAGTCACAGGATTGGTTTCCCTGGTAACTATCCCCCATCCTTAGCAGCTTCCAAAAGTCACCACCTTAGCTTAAAAAGTCACCACCTTAGCCTAAACTCAGGTGTGGTTGAAAGGGGCTTGTTACAAATAACAAAAGACCCTCTGGGTCTTATCCCTCTTACTTAAAGGAAATTCCAAAGGTTTTAGGACCTCCATGTCAGAACAGGGATGATAACAAAATATATATTTTGTATTAAAAGTCATAATATTACAATGAGATGGAGAAAGTGCAAAGATTACAGGAGCTGGTACATAAATTAATTATGTACTGAGCATTGTTTCTATCTTACACGAAGAAAACAGAAACAATAGCTAACACTGTGCAATTAATTAGTATAAGATTTACATACATTACTTATTTAATCTTTGTTACTATCCCATCAAAAACATCAATTCTTCACTTCAGCCTTCTTTATGGTCCAACTCTCACATCCGTAAATGACTACTGAAAAAACTGTAGCTTTGACTATATGGACCGTTGTCAGTAGTGTCTCTGCTTTTTAATATGCTATCTAGGTTTGTCATAGTTTTTCTTCCAAGAAGCAAAAGTATTAATTTCCTGGCTGCAGTGATTGTTCACAGTGGTTTTGGAGTCCAAGAAAATAAAATCTGTCACCATTTCCACTTTTTCCCCATGTATTTGCCATAAAGAGATGGAACTGGATATCACATCTTAGTTTTTTGAATGTTGAATCTTAAGCCAGCTCTTTCATTCTCTTCTTTCACCCTCATCAAGAGGCTCTTTAGTTCCTGTTCACTTTCTGCCATTAGAATGGTATCATCTGCATATCTGAGGTTGTTAATATTTCTCCCAGCAATCTTGATTCCAGCTTGTAACTCTTTAAGCCTGCATTTCTCATGATGTACTCTGCATATAAGTTAAATAAGCAGGTTGACAATATACAGCCTTGCTGTACTCCTTTCTGTTTTGCTTTTATTAGTTTTATTTTACAATTGAAGAAATTAAGACAAAAGAGGTTTGCTAACTCAGTCAATGTCACATAACTTCTAGTGTCAGAGCCAGGATTTTAACCCCAAATCCTTTCAGAGTCCAGAGTTCTTCCCATAAGCCTTATAAAATTTTGGGTAACACTCTCAGCCATATCAGACTGTAAAACAGTTGATACTATTGATTATCATTCTCAGTGATAACACTGAGAAAATGGAGACTTTATTTCATTCTCCATTATTGGGTAGTTCCTTATCTATGCCTGATACCAAACCAGGAACAGGAAATACAACAGTAAATGAGACACATACTGTCCTCAGGAAATTCCCAATCTGGTCAGATACTATAAATAGAAAAAATTTACAAAGAAAAACCTAGAAGTCTGATTTTTAAGTAGTCACAAAACCTTTGAACAAGGTGGTTTTGTTTTCCCTGATAGGGACGCAAATAAAAAACCAATAGTAGAAAGCCAAATAATCAATAGAACAAGAGAATGTAATATAGAAAATCAATAAATAGAATAGTCATAGCAAAAATGAACTCTACTCACACAGCAAATATCTATTCTGAGGATGCTTTTGAACTGTGGTGTTGGAGAAGACTCTTGAGAGTCTCTTGGACTGCAAGGAGATCCAACCAGTCTATTCTGAAGGAGATCGGCCCTGGGATTTCTTTGGAAGGAATGATGCTAAAGCTGAAACTCCAGTACTTTGGCCACCTCATGCGGAGTTGACTCATTGGAAAAGACTCTGATGCTGGGAGGGATTGGGGGCAGGAGGAGAAGGGGACGACGGAGGATGAGATGGCTGGATGGCATCGCTAACTCGATGGACGTGAGTCTGTGTGAACTCCGGGAGTTGGTGATGGACAGGGAGGCCTGGCGTGCTGCAATTCATGGGGTCGCAAAGAGTCGGACACGACTGAGCGACTGATTTGATCTGATCTGATTATACATTTTTATTGTTGTTTAGTCACTAAGTCATTTCCGACTGTTTTGCTGCACTGTGGACTGTAGCCTTCCAGGCTACTCTGTCCATGGGTTTTCCCAGGCAGGAATACTGAAGTAGGTTGTCATTTCCTTCTCCAAGGGATCTTCTTGACCCAGAGATTGAACCCACATCTCCTGCATTGGCATGTTCTTTACCACTTATTTCACTCTGGAAACAAGGTGATTAAGATGCTGCTCTAGTCTCCATTGAACTCCCATTCAATGGAGTTTGAAATAGAAATGATGTAACAGCAGCAAGGTTAAATTCATGGAAGTTTAATTTCAAAAACGAGAGCCAAGTGGTTTTTTTTTTTTAGTTTTTTAAATTGGAATATGATTGCTTTACAATGTTGTGTTAGTTTCTAAATCCGTGATCAGTTCAGTTTAGTTCAGTCGCTCAGTCGTGTCCGACTCTTTGAGACCCCATGAATTGCAGCACGCCAGGCCTCCCTGTCAATCACCAACTCCCGGAGTTCACTCGGACTCACGTCCATCGAGTCGGTGATGCCATCCAGCCATCTCATCCTCTGTGATATGTATACATATATCCAAATTATTGATTTATATTATATGATTAAAAAAATTTTATCTGGTATAACCTGAGCAAAAAGTTTATGTTCTGTTTTTAGATCCTCCACCCCCAGTATACACACAAACACATAAAAACTTTCATAGTTTTCATGGTTGTAGGTAGAATGAGTAAGCATGTTACTGTTTTTAACAATTAAAAAATGACTTCTTTTGCAGATTTATTTTATTATACCTCATACTCCTTTTTGAAAATGTCCCTCCCCTCTTTCTTTTTGACCATAACCTACTCTTCTATGAGGAAGTTCCCCGTAGAAGAAACAGTGGAGAAAGATAACAGACAATGATAGCAGATAAAGGCAGATAGATATTAATAAAGGTGGAAAGGGAACAAAGTTGTAAGAAATAAAATCTTAAATTTTTGTTAAAGTTCAATTGTTATTGCTGTTCAGCCTCTATGTTATTCTGACTCTTTGTGACCCCACGAACTGTAGCCCACCAGACTCCTCAGTCCTCCACTATCTCCTGGAGTTTGCTTAAATTTATGTCCATAATAGTTCAATAAGAATATATAAAATAAAAATTATTGTGTAATGACAATCTTTATTTCTAAAGTAAAATAAAAATATGAGAGGCCTTATTTAATTCAATGCAAACCAACTACTTCATAAATATTCTTAGGACATTCACTTAATTCTTTGGGCATGCCTGCTCAGTTGCTAAGTCACATCTGACTCTTTGCAACCCCATGGACTGTAGCCTGCCAAACTCTTCTGTCCATGGGATTTTCAAGGCAATAATACTAGGATGGGTTGCCATTTCCTCCTCTAAGGAAACTTTTTAACCTAGGGACAAATCCTCATCTTCTATATTGGCAGGCAGATTCTTTACCACCGAGCCAACTGGGAAGCCTTATTTCCTAGTACCATTCTACATATTCCAGGGAATGCAGAATTGATGGATGATGTGTCATCTGACTGTGGAACGTATATTCTGACTGGGAAGAAAAATTAAAACCAATATCAAACAAATAAAAACTTTCTTAAATTTAGATATGACTAAATATTGAGATGTAATGTATAGACAATAATTACTATGTCAAAGTCAGTGAAGAATGGAGCTGACACAGGCCAATTAGGAAGACTTCAGGAAAATTTACAGATTCTGAAGTTAGGAAGTAAGAGGGAGGATTTGGGCTTCCCTGGCGGTTCAGACTGGAGAAGGCAATGGCACCCAACTCCAGTACCCTTGCCTGGAAACTCCCATGGATGGAGGAGCCTGGTAGGCTGCAGTCCATGGGGTCGCAAAGAGTCGGACATGACTGAGCGACTTCACTTTCACTTTTCACTTTCATGCATTGGAGAAGGAAATGGCAACCCACTCCAGTGTTCTTGCCTGGAGAATCCCAGGGATAGGGGAGTCTGGTGGGCTGCCGTCTATGGGGTCACACAGAGTCGGACACGACTGAAGCGACTTAGCAGCAGCGGCAGCAGGTGGTTCAGACAGTGAAGAATCCACCTGCCATGCAGGGAGGTCTGGGTTCAATCCTTGGGTTGGGAAGATCCCCTGGAGGAGGGGAGGGCATGGCAACCCACTCCAGTATTCTTTCCTGGAGAATCCCCACAGACAGAGGAGCCTGGTGGGCTACAATCCATGGGGTCGCAAAGAGTTGGACATGACTGAGCGACTAATCACATTCCAAGAAAATGTTGAGAGACAAAAATGGAAATAGCATGAATAATGGGCAGCATTGATATGACTGGAGAGTTTATGTTGGGAAGTTTAGGAGAATAATATTTGATAGTCAAGATGTGTGCCAGTTATAACACAATGAAAATTGAGACTTAGTATGACAAGCATGAGCCTGTTGTAGGACAACTATTTAGAAACTGCTTAAAGCTTCTATTGATTTGGAGCAATAGTGAATGACCTCTTTTCACTAAGTAGCCATAGAATTTAAATGATTGTGGCACAATGAAATGATTCCAAATATTGGTCTCTTAAAAAGACTTATAAAAATGATAATTTACTAGTTTTCCATTCTATAAATGTCCTGTATAGCTTAGGTTTAATTATCACATTTCTGCTTTACTTTGTAATGTTTGGTTTTTTTTCTAATTGGTTATGGAAAAAGACTAAAGGTAGAACTTGGTTAAGGTTTTCTTTGCTGTTCCAGTTAACTCTTTACAGAATCTTGTCTCAACTGGCAGCTCATATTCAATCAATCATTTTGGATAGAATAAATCCTACATTTTAAGTGAACACTTTCAGAGGGTGATTTTTTTATATAAATAGGGAGAAAAATGAAGACTGTTCCAATATTTTATGATATCAAAGTGCTTCTAGGTTGGAGCAGAGACCTTAGAAATTCCATTTCAATTTCCAGAAGACCTTTTGATCACCTTCCTACATTGTCCTGGAAAATGGTCACAGACTTAGATTTAAACACTCTCACATTTGGTTTATCATTTTAAGGGAGTATTGTTGATAATTAGATGCCCCTCCAAACACTCTCCCCTCAAAAATAGCCTTCCTGCAATTTCTAACTCTCTGCCCTCATTCAGGGTACAAAATGGTGTATGAGCTTTTGAAAAGACATGAAGAAAGAATGACGTTAGGTTAATCCTTCTTCATCATAATAGTCCTTCACATCATTAATTTTCTTTTCTATAAGTTAACTATCTCCAAGTTTTCTGTTGTTGTTTACCATTTGTTACCATGTTCTGTGTTGTTGTTTACCATTTCTCATATGCACACATGTAAAACCTCCATGACCATTATAGCTTCTAATGTATGAATAGTAAAAATGTAATAAGTATTTGCTGATTGCTTACCTCCTGAAAAAAAAATTAATTAAACATTGATGATCACATGCAATTTTATCTCAAAATGGGACATAGATGGGGAAACAGTGGAAACGGTGTCAAACTTTATTTTTGGGGGCTCCAAAATCACTGAAGATGGTGATTGCAGCCATGAAATTAAAAGACACTTGCTCCTTGGAAGGAAAGTTATGACCAACCTAGATAGCATATTCAAAAGCAGAGACATTACTTTGCCAACAAAGGTCCGTCTAGTCAAAGCTATGGTTTTTCCAGTGGTCATGTATGGATGTGAAAGTTGGACTGTGAAGAAATCTGAGCACTGAAGAATTGATGCTTTTGAACTGTGGTGTTGGAGAAGACTCTTGAGAGTCCCTTGGACTGCAAGGAGATCCAACCAGTCCGTTCTAAAGGAGATCAGTCCTGGGTGTTCTTTGGAAGGACTGATGCTAAAGCTGAAACTCCAGTACTTTGGCCAACTGATGAGAAGAGTTGACTCATTGGAAAAGACCCTGATGCTGGGAGGGATTGGGGGCAGGAGGAGAAGGGGACGACAGAGGATGAGATGGCTGGATGGCATCACCGACTCGATGAACATGAGTTTGGGTGGCCTCCGGGAGTTGGTGATGGACAGGGAGGCCTGGCGTGCTACAGTTCATGGGGTTGCAAAGAGTCAGACATGACTGAGCAACTGAACTGAACTGAACTTAATGGCCTGTTCTATTTTTTACCTGTTTTTTTCATGCAACTCAAACTTCAGCTAAGCAGAGTTTTTAAGTCTCCTGATATCTCTGTTTTACAGTTTTTGTCTTCCTTCTTGAAATATAATCCCACCTCTTTTCTTTTGACTATATCCTTGTCTATCTAACTTTAAGTAACTCAGATTAACTTCTGCTCTTCAAATCTTTTCCTTATCCTTTTGGCTGGAAGAAATTTTTTTTCTTTTACTCCATGAATTTTATCAGCATTTTAAAAAGCATTTCTCATGTTCTACCCTCTATCATAACCATTTATACATATACCCTCCTTCCCTGAAGGGGAAGAAAATGGAAACTCAGTTATAAATTAATGAATAAATGAGTGAATACATAAGATTTATTTTAGATTCAACTGTCATCTTGGTCATACACTTCCAGAAGCAATCAAGTTTGTTAATTTTCCTTATTAACCTTTATTTTCTATATTCCTTACTTGGCCTAGCACAATGCCCTGAATATAATTAGAAGTAAATAAATATTTGCCCAGTTAAATTGTACTACTGAATATGTTGATCTAACTATAGGAGTTTGTATTTATTTCTAGAAATTTTATTCTTAATTTTATCCCTTATTCCTATCTTAAGACTTGAGGTGGGATTCTAGAGCTTTCAACAAACATGTTAGATTTTCCTCTCAACTTGAAGATATCTAAAAATTTGATTAGCATGCCATCATATACCCTCAAACAAGTCATTAGTAAAAATGCTGCTATACCCTTTGATTTCCTGTTAGCGATATCCCTCTGGGGTGATAATGTATTCATAATCAGAACTCTTAAAATGAAATCATTCCACCATCAAACTATTTGATTATCCTACTCACATATGCCTTTCTTGTTCACAATATGGTTGCTGCCTAAACGTTCAGCTTAGTCAGGTCTTATATTTCTCAAACCTTTTCCATCTAGGTGGAGAGTAAACAGGGCAAATGACTACCTCTTATCAATGGAATGAATTTGCATGTGGTACACATGATTGCCAGGTTAAAGAGGGAGATATTCTTGCCCATTCTCTTTCCCCTTCAGCTAACTTGATGCACACGAGCACAGTGAAGGTAAAAGTCATTTGTTGTACTTAGATGAGATGACAGAAGAAGCCTAGTTCTCTGTAACTGCAAAAAGAACTGAGCTCTCATAATTCTTTTGAATTCTGCACAAGCAAGAAACAAACTTCTATCCCATGTGAGACACTGGACATTGTTTATGTTTGTCACAGCAACTGCTGCTGCTAAGTCGCTTCAGTCGTGTCCGACTCTGTGCGACCCCATAAATTGCAGGCCACCAGGCCCCCCCCTCCCCCCGCCCCGTCCCTGGGATTCTCCAGGCAAGAACGCTGGAGTGAGTTGCCATTCCCTTCTCCAAGGCATGAAAGTGAAAAGTGAAAGTGAAGTCGCTCAGTTGTGTCCAACTCTTTGTGACCCCAACTAGCATTATTCTATTAACACAACTGTTACCTTTCCTTCTTCCTTGCTGGCAGAGCCCACCTTCTTTTGTAGTTGTTCTTCAGTCACTAAGTTGTGTCCAACTTTTCGCAACTCCATAGCCTGAAGCATGCCAGTCTCCTCTGTCCTCTACTATTTCCCAGAGTTTTCTCAAATTCATGTCCATTGAGTCAGTGATGCCATCTAACCATCTCATCCTCTGCTGCCCATTTCTTCTCCTGCCCTCAATCTTTCCCAGCATCAGGGTCTTTCCTAATGAGTCGACTCTTTGCATCAGGTGGCCAAAGTATTGGAGCTTCAGCTTCAGCATCAGTCCTTCCAATGAATATTCAGGCTTGATTTCCTTTAGGATGAACTCGTTTGATCTCCTTGCAGTTCAAGGGTCTCTCAAGAGTCTTCTCCTTCCAGATTTTCATATTCCCAGTACTGTTTTGGAGCTAGAGCATGAACATGTGACCATTTCTAGCTTAAAAGACCTAAAGGAGAATTTGCTTGGAACTTCTGAGAAAGAAATTTCCTGATGAAAAGGAAATGCTCCCATAAGAGAGGCTCCAGGACTTTTTCTGCAATAATCATCTTACTTCCCACAAGAAAAAATCCAAAGACAAAGATCATAAAATGACAAAGTGGATGGCTCAAGAGAGCCTGGGTCCTTAAAGATACACCTCGGTGTTTGAAACTTTTTACTTTTCTCTCTGTCTGGTAATACTATCATGAAAGGGGATAGTAGTCTACCATGACATTTTAATTTAACTCATTATATTGCCTGGTGATTACCACTTCATTTCCTAAAAAGTTATTATTTTTAAAAAATAATAAATTCTTAATTTTGTTCAAAGTCAAGGTCACTGATGTAAACTCACCCTCTGTAAAAACTAGAATACATTTTGTAAACTTGCCATCTGTAAAAACTAGAATAAATTTGATAGTATTCAATGACCCTTTGCAGTCCTGAAATTTATGCACTCAGCTACAGTGTTGTATGGATATGAAAATAAAATTCCAAGTAAATCATTATAACCTCATCTCTACTCATAAAGAGATCTCTAGTCTTTCCCATTCTATTGATTTCCTCTATTTCTTTGCATTGATCACTGAGGAAGGCTTTCTTATCTCTCCTTGCTATTCTTTGGAACTCTGCATTCAAATGGGTATCACTTTCCTTTTCTCCTTTGCTTTTCACCTCCCTTCTTTTCACAGCTATTTGTAAGACCTCCTCAGACAGCCATTTTACTTTTTGGCATTTCTTTTCTTTGAGATGTTCTTGATTCCTGTCTCCTGTACAATGTCATGAACCTCTGTCCATAGTTCATCAGGCACTCTAACAGATCTAGTCTCTTAAATCTATTTCTCACTTCCACTGTATAGTCATAACAGATTTGATTTAGGTCATACTTGAATGGTCTAGTGGTTTTCCCCACTTTCTTCAATTTAAGTCTGAATTTGGCAATAAGGAGTTCATGATCTGAGCCACAGTCTGCTCCCAGTCTTGTTTTTGCTGACTGTATAGAACTTCTCCATCTTTGGCTGCAAAGAATATAATCAATCTGATTTCGGTGTTGACCATCTGGTGATGTCCATGTATAGAGTCTTCTCTTGTGTTGTTGGAAGAGGGTGTTTGTTATGACCAGCGCATTTTCTTGGCAAAGTCAGTTCCCGGTCTTGGTTTTGCTGAAAGTATAGAGCTTCTCCATCTTTGGTTGCAAAGAATATAATCAATCCGATTTCGGTGTCAACCATCTGGTGATGTCCATGTGTAGAGTCATCTCTTGCATTGTTGGAAGAGGGTGTTTGCTATGACCAGTGCGTTCTCTTGGCAGAACTCTATTAGCCTTTGCCCTGCTTCATTCCGTACTCCAAGGCCAAATTTGGCTGTTACTCCAGGTGTTTCTTGACTTCCTACTTTTGCATTCCAGTCCCCTGTAATGAAAAGGACATCTTTTTTGAGTTTTAGTTCTAGAAGGTCTTGTATGTCTTCATAGAACTGTTCAACTTCAGCTTCTTCAGCATTACTGGTTGGGGCATAGACTTGGATTAACGTGATATTGAATGGTTTGCCTTGGAAACAAACAGATCATTCTGTCGTTTTTGAGACTGCATCCAAGTACTGCATTTCAGACTCTTTTGTTGACTATGCTGGCTACTCCATTTCTTCTAAGGGATTCCTGCCAATAGTAGTAGATACACTAGTCATCTGAGTTAAATTCACCCATTCCAGTCCATTTTAGTTCTCTGATTCCTAGAATATCAATGTTCACTCTTGTCGTCTCCTGTTTGACCACTTCCAGTTTGCCTTGATTCATGGACCTAACATTCCAGGTTCCTATGTAATATTGCTCTTTACAACATCGAAGCTTGCTTTTGAACTGTGGTGTTGGAGAAGACTCTTGAGAGTCGCTTGGACTGCAAGGAGATCCAACCAGTCCATCCTAAAGGACATCAGTCCTGGGTGTTCTTTGGAAGGACTGATGTTGAAGCTGAAACTCCAATACTTTGGCCAACTCATGTGAAGAGTTGACTCATTGGAAAAGACCCTGATGCTGGGAAAGATTGAGGGCAGGAGGAGAAGGGGATGACAGAGGATGAGATGGTTGGATGGCATCACCGACTCAGTGGACATGGGTTTGGGTAAACTCTGGGAGTTGGTGATGGACAGGGAGGCCTGGTGTGCTGTGGTTCATGGGGTCGCAAAAAGTCAGACATGACTGAGCGACTGAACTGAACTGAACTACTCATGAAAACCCCATAGTCCTAGAAAGTAGTAGAATGTGAGAATAGCCAGGTGACTTTCTGCTGTTCAATCAAAAAGTTTTGTACCTTTTCATTATACATCCTTATAGAAGAGTAAAAATTCCAACTGTCTTTCTTCACCTTCACTTCTTATTTGTATGTTTCATTCCAACTCCCAGATAACAATGAAAAAAAATTAATACTTAAAAATGTAATGAAGTATATTCCTTCATCACAACATTGACTTACCCAAAGTGTTATTTTATCTTATCAAAGATTTAATATAATCATTAAACATTTTTAAATTCAACTGGCCATGATTGCTAAGCTGAATCATTAGGAAAGACATGGGCTCTTAATTAGTACATGGATTAAAAGAATAACATCAAGAAAGCTTTCAACTCTTTGACCATACAAATGAATTCCAGGGGACTAAGGATCAAATTTTTTCTCTCTACTCAAAATTTAAAGTTTCTCTTGTTGCATGTTTTTTAAATATTTTACTTTATGTTTTTACGCTTTGATCTCCTTCATGCGTTTCTACATCCATAACTGAATACCCACCTCTGGCAGCCACTAATCTGTTCTCAGTATCTATGATCATGATTTATTTATTCATTTATTTATTTTAGATTTCTCATATAAGAAAGGCCATATGGTTTTTGCCTTTCTTTGTCCAAATTGTTTCTTTTAGCATAATGTCCATATGGTCCATCTATGTTGTCTAGAATGACAAGATTCTATTATTTTTTATTGTTAAATAATATTCCTTCATATATATACACATATGTTCGTGTATATATTCCTCCTTTCACTGTGTTTCTCAGATAACTACATTTTTTGCACAGTGCATGTTGCCGTCAATCCTGCACCAAGCAAATCTACCAGCACCATTTATTTCTTCGGCAACATTATTTTTTAAGGTATGTACTTTTTAAAAGACATAATACTATGGAATACTGAATAGACTACAGAATAGTGTAAACATAACTTTTATGTACAATGAGAAATGGAAAATTCCTATGGCTCATTTTATTGCAGTGTCCACTGTATTGTTGTGGTCTGGATGTGAACACACAATATCACTGAGGTATGCTTGTGTACAGTTTCTTTATCCATTCATCCACCAGTGGACACTTAGGTTGCCTTCACATTTTGGCTATTGCAAATAGTGCTTCCATGAACATGGGGGTATAGACATCTTTCAAGTTAGTACTTTTGTTTCCCTTTTATCCTAGATAAAAAACCTAGAAGTAGAATCCCTGGATCATACTGTAGTTCTATTTTTAATTTTCTGAGCAATCTCCATACTGTTTTTCACAGTTGTTTTAGTTACTGAGTCATGTCTAACTCTTCATGACCCCATGAACTGTAGCCCAGAAGGCTCCTCTGTCCCTGGGATTTTCCAGGCAAGAATACTGGAGTAGGTTGCCATTTTCTTCTCTAAGGGATTTCCCTGACCCTGGGATCAAACCCACATGTCCTGCATTGGCAGGTGGATTCTTTACCACTGAAACATCAGGGAATCCCATTTTCCACAGGGGCTGCACTAATTTACACTTCCACAAGCAGTGCAATATGGTAAACTCTTCTCCACAACCTTGCCAACATTTATTAATTCTTGTTTTGTGGATAATAACCATTATAACAAGGGTGAGGTAGTATTTCATTGTGATTTTGATTTGTGTTTCCCTGATGATTAGTGATGTTGAACATCTTTTCATGTACTTGTTGGTCATCTGTACATCTTGTTTGGAAAAGTATTTATTAAGATCTTTTGCCAATTTTTTATTAGATTTTTTTTGCTATTGAGTTATATAGTTTATTCATGTGCTTTTGCTATTAACCCCCTACTAGATATGGTTTGCAAATATTTTTTCCCATTCCGTATGTTGCCTTTCCATGATGTTTATGATTTCCTTTGCTGTAGAGCTTTTTAGTTTGCTGTAACCGCACTTTTAAAATTTTGCTTTTGTTGCTTTTAATTTTTAGTAATAGATTCAAAAAAATCATTGCCAAGACATATGTCAACTTACTTACTGCCACTGTCTTCTTCTAGGAGTTTTATCATTCAGTCTTTAATTCAGGTTGGGTTAATTTTTTTGCATGGAATAAGATGGTGGAGCTGATGGAATTCCAGTTGAGCTATTCCAAATCCTGAAAGATGATGCTGTGAAAGTGTTGCACTCAATATGCCAGCAAATTTGGAAAACTCAGCAGTGGCCACAGGACTGAAAAAGGTCAGTTTTCATTCCAATCCCAAAGAAAGGCAATGCCAAAAAATGCTCAAACTACCGCACAATTGCACTCATCTCACACGCTACTAAATTAATGCTCAAAATTCTCCAAGCCAGGCTTCAGCAATATGTGAACCGTGAACTTCCTGATGTTCAAGCTGGTTTTAGAAAAGGCAGAGGAACCAGAGATCAAAATGCCAACATCTGCTGGATCATGGAAAAAGCAAGAGAGTTCCAGAAAAACATCTATTTCTGCTTTATTGACTATGACAAAGCCTTTGACTGTATGGATCACAATAAACTGTGGAAAATTCTGAAAGAGATGGGAATACCAGACCACCTGATCTGCCTCTTGAGAAATCTGTATGCAGGTCAGGAAGCAACAGTTAGAACTGGACATGGAACAACGACTGGTTCCAAATAGGAAAAGGAGTTCGTCAAGGCTGTATATTGTCACGCTGTTTATTTAACTTATATGCAGAGTACATCATGAGAAACGCTAGACTGGAAGAAACACAAGCTGGAATCAAGATTGCCGGGAGAAATATCAATAACCTCAGATATGCAGATGACACCACCCTTATGGCAGAAAGTGAAGAGGAACTCAAAAGCCTCTTGATGAAAGTGAAAGACGAGAGTGAAAAGGTTGGCTTAAAGCTCAACATTCAGAAAATGAAGATCATGGCATCCGGTTCCACCACTTCATGGGAAATAGATGGGGAAACAGTGGAAACAGTGTCAGACTTTATTTTTCTGGGCTCCAAAATCACTACAGATGGTGACTGCAGCCATGAAATTAAAAGACGCTTACTCCTTGGAAGGAAAGTTATGACCAACCTGGATAGCATATTCAAAAGCAGAGACATTACTTTGCCAACAAAGGTCCGTCTAGTCAAGGCTATGGTTTTTCCTGTGGTCATGTATGGATGTGAGAGTTGGACTGTGAAGAAGGCTGAGCGCCGAAGAATTGATGCTTTTGAACTGTGGTTATGGAGAAGACTCTTGAGAGTCCCTTGGACTGCAAGGAGATCCAACCAGTCCATTCTGAAGGAGATCAGCCCTGGGATTTCTTTGGAAGGAATGATGCTAAAGCTGAAACTCCAGTACTTTGGCCACCTCATGCGAAGAGTTGATTCATTGGAAAAAACTCTGATTCTGGGAGGGATTAGGGGCAGGAGGAGAAGGGGACAACAGAGGATGAGATGGCTGGATGGCATCACTGACTCGATGGACATGAGTCTGAGTGAACTCCAGGAGCTGGTGATGGACAGGGAGGCCTGGCGTGCTGCGATTCATGGGGTCGCAAAGAGTCGGATATGACTGAGCGACTGATCTGATCCTATCTGATCTGAAGATGGTGGTTCAATTTTATTCTTTTGTATGTGGCTTTCCAGTTTTTGCAACACCATTTATATAAGAGATTATTCTTTCTTTGTTGTATATTCTTGGCTTTTGTTGTAAATTAATTGACCATATGTGCAAGGGTTTATTTCTGGGCTCTCTATTCTATTCCATTGATCAATGTGTCTGTTTTTATGCTAATACCATACTGTTTTAATTACTATAACTTTGCAGTGGAGTTTGAAATCTGGGAGTGTGATGCTTCCAGCTTTGTTCTTCTTTGTCAAGATTGCTTTGGCTATTTAGAGTCTTTTACATTTCCATGTAAATTTTAGCATTATTTGTTCTATTTCTGTGAAAAATGACATTAGGATTTTAATAGGGATTGCACTGAATCTGTGAATTGCTTTGGGTCATATGGACATTTTAATAATATTTGAGTTTTCCAATTTATGAACATATAATATTTTTCATTTTTCTGTCATCTTCAATTCCTTTTCATAATGCATTATTATTTTCAGTATACAGGTGTTTCACTTTGGTTAAATTTATTCCAAAGTATTTTATTCTTTTGATGCCATTGTAAAAGGGATTGTTTTGTTCACTTCTCTTTCAGATAGTTCATGTTAGTGTATAAAAACATAACAGATTTTTTGTATTGATTTTTTCATTCTACAACATTATTGAATTTATTGGTTCTAACAGTTTACTATGCAATCTTTTGATTTTTCCATATATAAATATTATATCTTTTACAAATAGTGACAGTTTTGCTTCTTTCTTTCCAATTTGGAAGAAACAAAAACATTTTATTGCTTTCCTTTGCCTAATTTCTCTGGCTAAGACTTTCAAAACTATGTTGGGTAAAAGTGGCTAGAGTGGTCATTCTTATCTTGATCTTAGAGGAAATGCTTTCAACATCTCACCATTGAGCACAATATTATCTATGGGCTTGTTATATATGGCCTTTATCATGTTGAGATATGTTTCCTATATATCCATTTTGTTGAGTTTCATTCATTTATGAATGGAAATTGCATTTTGTCAAATGCTTTTTCTGCATCTATTGAGATGATCATATAATTTTTATCCTTCAGTTTTTTAAAGTGATGTATCACATTGGCTGGTTTTGTTGATATTGAACCAGCCCTGCACCCCTGGAATAAATCAACTCAATCGTAGTATATGATCATTTTAATGTATTGTTAAGTTTGGTTTGGTAATATTTTGTTGAGTGTTTCATATCTATGTTCGTAAGGGAAATTGGCCAGTAACTTTCTTTCTTTTCTTTGGCTTCTTTGTCTGGTTTTGGTCTCAGGGTAATGATGGCCATGTAAAATAAGTTGGAAGAGTTCCCTTCTCTTCTATTTTTTGGAAGAGTTTGAAAAAGACTGGTATTAATTCATCTTTGAATATTTCACAGAACACCTTATTGTCTTTTTAAATTATTAATTTTAGTTAAATAATAAAGGATGTATAAATCAAGGTAGTGAGTACAGTCTGCAATATTGTCATTACCATAATTCAACACTAGGAAGATAGCTAGAATCTAAAATTCTGATTTCACATTTAATGGTGAAGTGTTCAGTTACAGTCAATGGGAAACTAATTGACCATCTGGAACTATAGAATTAGTAGTTTGTATTTCATTAATAATAGATTTCCCTGGTGGCTCAGATGGTAAAAAATCTGCCTACAATGAGGGAGACCTGGGTTCAATCCCTGGGTCAGGAAGATCTCCTGGAGAAGGAAATGGCAACCCATTCCAGTATTCGTGCCTGGAAAATCCCACGGATGGAGGAGCCTGGTAGGCTACAGTCCATGGGGTCGCAAAGAGTTGGACATGACTGAGCGATTTCACTTCACTTCACTTCAATAATATTATCATATCTCTAATGAACATTTTGTCAACAATAGTTAGGAAGGTTTCTGATTGAAAAGTCTTAAGTGAACATTTTGGAGATTCATAAGAATTTTTGCCATCTGTAAATAATTTTTAAGTTTTACCTATTTGAAACACCATCAATTCTATTTAGCTCATTAAATGGATTCTCATTTCTGTATTTTCCAAAAACTTTTCCAAATTCTCATTCTACCACTTAATATATGAGTGATCTTTTACAAAAATTTTAATGTTTGTAAATACTTTATTTTATCTGAGCCTCAGTTTACCTGACTATAAAATGAGAATTCAGAAGTTCATCTTGCTGGGTAACTGACTGGAATTAATGAGATGATATATATATGATGATATATAAAAGCACAGATTTACAGAAAAAATGATGACTCAAAAAATGATACTTCCAAATTCTTTTTACCTATACTTTAGATCACATTTTCAAAAGAGTTTCTATTTCACAACATATTTATAAGTGATTTTTGGCTAACTGCTTTAAATCTATGTTGACATGAAGTACTAATTTTCTGAAATCCAAATTAAGGTAAAGTTGTCATAAAATAAAATTAAAACTGTTGCTTCTTATTTTACAATTACTGGGAAAAAAATAAAACACTTCCTTTTTCTCTTCTATGATTTTTTTCCTATAAATTTGGTGCTGGTGGTGTTTACTAAGTAGAATAAGCAGATCCTCTGAAGAAAGGAATGGCAACCCTCTTCAGTATTTTTGCCTGGAGAAGTTAATGGACAGAGGAGCATCGAGAGCTATAGTCAATGGGGTCACAAAGAGTCAGACATGACTGAGTGACTAACACACACATAATAAAGAAACAGCCAGATAATTAATAGTAATAGAAACATCGAGAATTGTCATGTCTTAAAAATAATCTTAAGTTTCTCAGTGTAGAAACTTGCATAAATGCAGTGTTTTCTGCTAGTTTCATTTTTCTAGTGTACCTGATAAAATTATGTATTAATATGTATATATATATGTATATATGAGCATGCTCAGTCATGTCTGAGTTTTTGGGACCCCATGAACTGTAGCCCACTAGGCTCCTCTGACCATGGGATTTTGCAGGCAAGAATACTGGAGTGAATTCCTGTTCCCTTCTCCAAGGGATCTTCTCTATCCAGGGACTGAACCCATGTCTCTTGTGTTTCCTCCTTTGGCATGAGGATTCTTTACCACTAAGCCATCTGGGAAGCCACACACACACATTCCCATTCATTTGTCCTCTCTAGACAGCACCATGGCTTCCTGATGCATTTCTTGTCTTTGAAAATATTCCATAATTCAGATTTTTTCACAAATTCAGAGTATCTCTCTGTATGACTCATGTTAATAGGGCTTTCTTTTTCCTAAAGAAAAAAGTCATAGCAGAAGAAATTTTTCTGATGAGACATAGTTGACTTACTTTGTTTTTCTTAGTGGTCCTTCTTTTAAGAGGATAGTATCATGAAAAACAAGAAGTAAAAACAACTCATACAATTCAGTTTTACTAAGCAGAAAAATGAATTATCTGTTTGTTGGGACATGCTTTGGTTTATTTTTCTAATTAAATAATCAGTCATACATTCATAAATGCCTTCATAGATCAAGAGAAACATATAGAGCAGAAGGAACTTATTCTTTTAGTTGATGATGTAGTAAGGACAAAGAACTGACCAAAATAATTTTCAAGAGACTGCCTTAAAATGGATAACAAGACCCAGTCTTCCAAAGATTATATTACCATCCTGCCTTAAACAATCGGTCCCTGTGTGAGATGGTAAGCATTTAATGAAGTCTGCTGTCAGAAGATGTAGAAGTCATCCTTTTATCCCATGGATATAACCAAAGAGATGAGAGCTATGAATTCTACAACTACATGAGACCATGCCATCTCAGAAATAAAAATTCTATCTAAAAAAATCTTTTTCTAAAAGGACCTTTAAACTACTTCCTGATGACCTACAGAGAGTCGCTTGACAAATTTCATATACAACATTATAACTAATTTCTGTTAACTTAAAATAATTGTGAACCTCATATAAAAAAACATTTTATTTATTAAAAGATTTTATTGAATATAAGTTATCAGTTGTAATGCCTTTTGAAATTTTTCTATGTAAATTGTTTGTATTCTAGCACCTCTAAAATCATAGTAGCACCATTCCTTTCAGGAACAAACTTCTATTGAATATTTGGTTTTCTTACATTTTTTTGCATGAAAGTATAAATTAAACTTAGAAGTTGAGTTAAATTTAATAGGTTACAAAATGGTGAACTGCATGGAGTATATATTTTTAAAAGATAATCACTTTCTGTGATTTATCACCTACCAAGCTCCCTGGTGGCTCAGATGGTAAAGAATCTGCCCTCAATTCAGGAGACCTGGGTTCAATCCCTGGGTCAGGAAGCTCCCCTGGAGAAGGAAATAGCAACCCACTCCAGTATCCTTGCCTGGAGAATCCCATGGACAGAGGAGCCTGGTGGACTACAGTCCATGGGGTCCCAAAGAGTCACACATGACTGAACGACCAGCACTTTCACTTTAAATATTTTAAGACGTTGATCATTTAATAAACAATAAAAGTGAGAAACAGATTTTTCTGTGCACTGAACACCCCTCCAAACAAGTTCACTTCTGGAAAATCTAACTTGGTTTGCCCAGGAGCCTGGCTGAGCTTCCTTTGTAGACTTCCTAGTGCATATAGGTTTCCAAGAGCCCCAGTGCAACTGTGCTCAGAACATTCCACTCATCCTTTTATTGACTCTTCCACTTTCTACCCAAGAATTCTAAGTTGAAGACTAAAAACTTTTTTTTTTCCTGAAAATGATAGTTTCCCAAGAAGCTTCTCATTATAAACACCTAAACTTGGAATTGGATCAGGAAAAAGAGAATGATATAGAATCATCAAGAATCAGTATTTGGAGAGGAAACATTTTCTTTGTTTGCAGAAAAACGAAGTCTGTTAAATAAGAGTTACCATCATTTATTCCCATTGTTTGGGTCACCTGATTGTTGCTTCACAAAATTCTCAATTGGTTGGCTTTGATTATATGTAAGGGGAAGAGCACCAAAGTTGGAGTCAGCATGTAAGACTCAGATAATCAAATCAAGATTGAAAAACAGAGTATACAAAAATTACTTTCCCCCTATTGTGTGTTAGTCACTGAGTCTGTCCAACTCTTTGCGACATTATGGACTGTAGCCTGCCAGGCTCCTCTGTCCATGGGATTCTCCAGACAAGAATACTGGAGTAGGTTGCCATACCCTCCTCCAGCGGATCTTCCTGACTCAGGGATTGGACCTGTATCTCCTGCATTGCATGCAGATTCTTTACCATCTGAGCTACCAGGGACCAAACATCAATAATAACCATTGGCACCAGAAGAATATTTGTCAGCATTGGCTTTGCCACCTATTAAATGTGTGACATTGAGCAAATTGTTAAATCATCTGAGCCTCAGTTCCTACTCCCTAGACTGGGAAGGATATCTACCTGAAAGGTTGTTGGAAGAATAAATCTGACTTGTTTTTTGGTAGTTGGTAGCACTAATGGTAGAGAATCTGACTGCCAGTGGAGGAGCTATAAGAGATGAGGGTTAGATCCCTGGGTCGGGAAGATTCCCTGGGGGAGGGCATGGCAACCCACTCCAGTATTCTTGACTGGAGAATCCCATGGACAGAGTAGCTTGGCAGGCCAGGGTTCATAGGGTCACAAAGAATCATACACAACTGAAGTGACTTAGCACACATGCAGTACATTGAAACTGCTTTTAATGATTAGAGCAGGGCAAAGGGAGGATGGAGTTTCCACTAGGATGAAAGAATTTGTGGTATAGATAATAGTAGACCCTTTTTAAAAGTTAGTTTATTACTTGAAGATCTCAGAAAAAGCAAAGGGGGAAAAAAAGATGGAAAATGAGGAAAAAAAAAAAAAAAACAGCATTAACATACAGTATATAAAATACATTTCCTTAATCAGCCATCCATATTTATTAGATTTTTAAAAAGCATCCAGTGCCTTAAAAGGTTTTTGAGAGCTGCGCTATTTTTAATAAAGTCTCATGTGAAGCACCAAATAAGCTCTTAAAAAGCCTGGAAGTGCAATTCCATTCAATTTCTGTCAATAGGAATTGCCCAGGTGTAATGTACTTGACGCAGCACGTATCCAAGGAATGAACCCACTGCATTCTTCGCCAGGAAAGATGTCGAGGTACCTTATTTGGGGAGCCATTCCCAGCGTGTGTTGGAAAAGATCAGAAAGCAAATATGGAAATTGCTAGCATCTTTTGATTTTTTAAAACTTACCTTGTTGTATATTTACCTGGTTGACATATGAATGAAGAAGACTCAACAAAGCATCAGGTTTCATTGAGTGAGATTTCATAAAAAGTACTCTTTTCTTCCCAAATGTAACACAAACAGCTAAGCTGTTACTAGATGTTTTTCTCTCTTTTTATGATTTTCAGAGAGGAACTAGGTGAATTTTTTTTAAGCAGACCAGTTTTTTGAATTATAGTGTGTTCTGGATTTTTTAAATAAACATTTGGTTTCTGTTATTCATAGAAAATTTGCTCTTCCCTATTAAAAATGCTTACCTCGTCTTTTTAACAGTCATGTTACTAGTGTGTACTTGATGTAAGAGGAGTGTTTTATAATTAGGGATATATACATATACTCAAACCTAAATTTAGCCTAAATGAATTTTCAAAAAGTTGTAAAATACTGTGTTCAGATTCTGTTCTCTCCAGTGGATTAATCTGGAAAACAACTGGGACTCAATTTAGAATTTCCTGGCAGTGAGCAAGAGAAATGTCAAACTCACAGTTTCACTTTATTGAAGGCCCTCTTAGGAGTCCAGTGGAAAGAACTGCATGCGCCTGGTAGCCAGAGAGCAGTGGGAGGTAATATTTAGTTTATTAATGTGTCTTTGATTTTTTTTCATAGTGTTGATGCCTCATATTAAAAACCAGGACCTTGATCCAATTTTCCCCTCTCCCTCCCTCTAATGGAAAAAAGCTATGAAAAACAGATAAAGTTAACAAGATGTTGCATAAAATCAAAGTGCATTTCAGTAATCCCAAGATATTCAATACTTTTCCATTTGCTTGTGCATTGGAATGGCTCAGTAAATTATGTTCCACTTGTTAATATTGAATTTTAATATCCAACTGCCAACAGTGCACAACTTTCTATATACATTAGATGACATTCTTGTCCTCTGGAAGCTTAAGTTTTGTAAAAACAAAGCTAATAATTTGTTTTTTTGATATTTTTCTTATTTTGCATGTTATTAACACATGGCAAAATCATGTTTATTAGCTGTGTATTGGATATGAGTCCTTTTATTGATTTGGACTAGATTTTTGAGAAATTAGGGTAAAAAGGTGCAATAGAGTAAACGTGAATCTAAAGTCTAAGAAATCTGTAGTGCTAAGTAAGAGATAGATTTTGATATTTAATGACTAATATAGTGTTGAGAATAATTTTATAATAGATGCAAAATAAAACTATGGTATTGTATCAATAAACTTAGGAACTAACCACTAAAATATCAATGAAATACATCTTTTTTTTGAAATACTAACTGGATCATGAAAGATTAATTATGTTATCTAGTACTCCAAAATCACTGTGGATGATGACTGCAGCCATGAAATTCAAAGACACTTCTTCTTGGAAGGAAAGCTAAGACAAACCTAGACAGCATATTAAAAAGCAGAGACATCACTTTGCTGACAAAGATCTGTCTAGTCAAAGCTGTGGTTTTTCCAGTAGTCATGTACAAATGTGATAGTTGGACCATAAAAAAGGCTGAGTGCTGAAGAACTGATGCTTTTTTATTATGGTGTTGGAGAAGACTCATGAGAATCTGTTGGACTGCAAGGAGATCAAACCAGTCAATCTTAACGGAAATCAACCCTGAATATTCATTGGAAGGACTGATGCTGATGCTGAAACTTGAATACTTTGCCCACCTGACGCAAAGAGCCAACTTATTTGAAAAGACTCTGATGTTGGAAAAGATTTAGGACAGGAGGAGAAGGGGGCGGCAAAGGATCAGATGGTTAGATAGTATCACCAACTCCATGGACATGAATTTGAGCAAACTCAGAAAGATAGTGGAGGACAGAGGAACCTGGCATACTGCAATCCATGGGGTCATAAAGTGGGAGTAACTGAACAACAACAAAAGTACTTTGCTGGAAATATTTAGGAGGATGAAATGAAGGAGAGTAAATTAACTGGAGATACATCTAAAACTTAATCTTCATTTATTAAAACACTGTCTGGTTCTCAATATGATATTACCAAAGCATAAACTACTAGTTCTTAAAAGGGGTCTTGGGAAAAATCACATGGCCTATTAGACTTAAGGCAACAAAGTACTCAGCATTCTCAGGTTATTGATAATCTGGTGATAAATTTTGTTTTGGGTATGTTTCATAAGCTATTGTTTCGGGTTTTCATTTCTATGTTAGCTAGAAAAGACATCATTTCAAGAAACATTATTTTTGTAATATTCTCTTTAGAACTATTTTTCTGCCCTATTTATTCTCAGTTCAGTTCAGTCACTCAGTCGTCTGTGACTCTTTGTGATCTCATGGACTGCAGCACGCCAGACTTCCCTGTCCATCACAAACTCCCAGAGCTTGTTCAAACTCTTGTCTGTTGAGCCAGTGATGCCACCCAACCATCTCATCCTCTGTCGTCCCCTTCTCCTCCTGCCTGCAATCTTTCCCAGCATCAGGGTCTTTTCCAATGAGTCAGTTCTTCACATCAGGTGGCCAAAGTATTGGAGTTTCAACTCCAGCATCAGTCCTTCCAATGAATATTCAGGACTGATTTCCTTGAAGGTGGACTGGTTGTATGTCCTTGCAGTCCAAGGGACTCTCAAGAGTCTCCTCCAATACAATTTTTTCTGCCAGTGCTTAAATTCCAACCCTCATTTAACTCTATTTTTCATCTGTGATTCCACTATATTTTGGAGCAGTTGTCTTTCCTGGTTTACGTAATTGCAGGCTATAATTATAAAGTATGGGAGTAGAGTATTAAATCTCTCTTCTCAATGCCCAGAATAGGTGAGGGAGGAGTCAAGCTCATCTTTCTTCCTTATGTTTTTGTTTTGCCTGAAAAAAGTCTAATGATGCAAAAATACTTAATAGAAATGATCCTTGCTCACTTTGAAGGAGGGTCAAAGCCAAGGCTCTGCTGAGGGTCAGGTAATACGTTTTGTACTGTGTGCTACATGCTAAGTCACTTTAGTCGTGTCTGACTCTGTGCAACCCTGTGGGCTGTAGCCCACCAGGCTCCTCTGTCCAAGGGATTCTCAAGGTAAGAATACTGGAGTGGGTTGCCATGCCGTCTTCCAAGAGATCTTTCTGACCCAGGCGTCAAACCTGTGTCCTTTACAGCTCGTGCATTGGCAGGCAGGTTCTTTTCCACTAGCCAAACATGGGAAGACCTTGGTCAGATTAATGTAAAGACTAAGGAAAGAGGTTGAGTTGAGGCCTCAGAAGTCAAGATCCATATGCAAGTCTAAATTATGAGACAGTAGGAAAAAATGAAGAATTTGAGCCCCAGAGAAAAATGAAATAGAAATGTGTAATCTGAGAGAGAGGGAAAGAGAGACAAAGATACAGAGTATGTAACATGGCTTTGCAGACCCTTGAAGAAATTTGGAGAGTCACTGATTTTTTTTTCTTGAAGACTTTTGTGTTCACACATTCCAATATATGTGTCCTTTTATTCAATTCCCTTTTACTTGAAGTAATTTGAGTCCTTACTTTCTACAACTAAAAAAAAAAAAAAAAAAAAAAAAAGCCTTAACAAAAAACAACCCTGGACAATGAAAAACTGAGTCTTAAAATGTTAAGCTAAATTGGAAAATCAAAGAGTCACAGAACCATGGATATTATCTTATACCATCTTCAGTGTAGCAGATAGAGGTTTTAAAAATATTTTAAATGTGCTTAAAATGACATAGTAAAAATTATGTAAAATACATATAGGAGGTCTACCTTTTATGAAATATTTCAATGAATTTTAATGATAATTTTTAGAGTAATAATCAGCATTCCTATTTTCTAGATAAGAAATAGTTATTTGCCCCAAATTATATAGCTGATATGTAGAAAAAATTAGAAATCTTTTACTTTTCTACAAAATTAAAACTCTGTGTAAATATTCTTATTTACTGTAGAATTCTCATGTCATCCATCTAAAACTAATCAATGTATTGTAAAAAATAATAACACATTTCTAGAATATATTTCTATTTTTTATATCTCAGCAAGGAATTTATTTAATCTTTTTCATAATAATTTGGCTTGGTTGATAACAAGGTGGTGATAGATACCTAATCAGTTCAGTAGCTCAGTCGTGTCCGACTCTTTGCGGACATGAATTGCAGCACTCCAGGCCTCCCTGTCCATCATCAACTCCCAGAGTTCACCCAAACTCTTGTCCATCGAGTCCGTGATGCCATCAAACCATCTCATCCTCTGTCGTCCCCTTCTCCTCCTGCACCCAAACCCTCCCAGCATCAGAGTCTTTTCCAATGAGTCAACTCTTCGCATGAGGTGGCCAAAGTATTGGAGTTTCAGCTTTAGCATCAGTCCTTCCAAAGAACACCCAGGACTGGTCTCCTTTAAAATGGATTGGTTGGTCTCCTTGCAGTCCAAGGGACTCTCAAGAGTCTTCTCCAAGACCACAGTTCAAAAGTATCAATTCTTCAGTGCTCAGCCTTCTTCACAGTCCAACTCTCACATCCATACATGACCACAGGAAAAACCATAGCCTTGACTAGACGGACCTTTGTTGGCAAAGTAATGTCTCTGCTTTTGAGTATGCTATCTAGGTTGGTCATAACTTTCCTTCCAAGGAGTAAGTGTCTTTTAATTTCATGGCTGCAGTCACCATCTGCAGTGATTTTGGAACCCCCCAAAATAAAGTCTGACACTGTTTCCACTGTTTCTCCATCTATTTCTCATGAAGTGATGGGACCAGATGCCATGATCTTAATTTTCTGAATGTTGAGCTTTAAGCCAACCTTTTCACTCTCCTCTTTCACCTTCATCAAGAGGCTTTTTAGTTCCTCTTCACTTTCTGCCATAAGGGTGGTACCATCTGCGTATCTGAGGTTATTGATATTTCTCCCGGCAATCTTGATTCCATCTTGGGCTTCTTCCAGCCCAGCGTTTCTCATGATGTACTCTGCATAGAAGTTAAATAAGCAGGGTGACAATATACAGCCTTGACGTACTCCTTTCCCTATTTGGAACCAGTCTGTTGTTCCATGTCCAGTTCTAACTGTTGCTTCCTCACCTGCATGTAGGTTTCTCAAGAGGCAGGTCAGGTGGTCTGGTATTTCCATCTCTTTCAGAATTTTCCACAGTTTACTGTGATCCACACAGTCAAAGGCTTTGGCATAGTCAATAAAGCAGAAATAGATGTTTTTCTGGAACTCTCTTGCTTTTTTGATGATCCAGCGGATGTTGGCACTTTGATCTGTGCTTCCTCTGTCTTTTCTAAAACCAGCTGGAACATCTGGGAGTTCATGGTTCACGTATTTCTGAAGCCTGGCTTAGAGAATTTTGAGCATTACTTTACTAGTGTATGAGATGAGTGCAATCGTGCGGTAGTTTGAGCATTCTTTGGCATTGCCTTTCTTTGGGATTGGAATGAAAACCGACCTTTTCCAGTCCTGTGGCCACTGCTGAGTTTTCCAGATTTGCTGGCATATTGAGTGCAGCACTTTCACAGCATCATATCCAGGATTTGAAATAGCTCAACTGGAATTCCATCACCTCCACTAGCTTTGTTCGTAGTGATGCTTTCTAAGGCCCACTTGACTTCACATTCCAGGGATACCTACTAGACATCTCAGAATGAATGTTCCTTGAGTGCTGTGCTGGGCATTTCCAAAAGGGAATCATCTTGCATTCCAAATATACACGCTGACTCTAATTTCCAAGCTCAGAAACTGAAGATTGTTCTTGCCTCCTCTGCTTAACTCATTCCACAGATCCAGAGTCACAAGTCCTTTACACAGTCTGTCTTCTAAATGCATCTTGGACCAGCTGTCCATGTGCATGCCTATAAACACTGCCTCTGTTTAGACCATCAGCATCTCTCTTTGAATGTTTGAGTGAGCCTGCTAATTAGACTCCCTGATTCTAGCCTCCCCATCCCAGGGCAGAAAGCTTATTCATCTTTTTTTGTCCCTGGGTAGATTCAGACAGTAAAGAATCTGCCTTCAGTGCAGGAGACCTGGGTTTGATCCCCGGGTTGGGAAGATCCCCTGGAGAAGGGGAATGCTACCCATTCCAGTATTCTTGGGCTTCCCTTGTGGCTTAGCTGGTACAGAGTCAGCTCGCAATGTGGGAGACCTGGGTTCAATTCCTGGGTAAGGCAAACTATGAAGTAAAGTATGCACACCCTCTTTTTCTTTGAACAGTATGAAAAGACAAAAAGATAGGACACTGAAAGATGAACTCCTCAGGTTGGTAGGCGCCCAATATTCTACTGCAGATCAAGAACTAACACCAAAAAGAATGACGGAGCCAAAGCAAAAACACTACCCAGTTGTGGATGTGACAGGTGATGGAAGTATAGTCCAATACTGTAAACAACAATAACTGCATAGAACCTGGACTGCTAGGTCCATGAATCAAGGCAAATTGGAAGTGGTCAAACAGGAGACGGCAAGAATGAACATCAACATTCTAAGAATCAGCGAACTAAAATGAACTGGAATGGGTGAATTTAACTCAGATGACCATTATATCTACCACTGTGGGCAGGAATCCCTTAGAAGGAATGAAGTAGCCATCATGGTCAACAAAAGAGTCCAAAATGCAGTACTTGGAAACAATCTCAAAAACAAAAGAATGATCTCTGTTCGTTTCCAAGGCAAATCATTCAATATCACAGTAATCCAAGTCTATGCCCCAACCAGTAATGCTGAAGAAGCTGAAGTTGAACGGTTCTATGAAGACCTACAAGACCTTCTAGAACTAAAACCCAAAAAAGATGTCCTTTTTATTTTAGGGGTCTGGAATGCAAATGTAGGAAGTCAAGGAACACCTGGAATAACAGGAAAATTTGGCCTTGGAGTACAGAATGAAGCAGGGCAAAGGCTAACAGAGTTTTGTGAAGAGAATGCCCTGGTCGTAGCAAACACCCTCATCCAACAACACAAGAGAAGACTCTACACATGGACATCACCAAATGGTCAATACCGAAATCAGATTGATTACATTCTTTGCAGACCAAGATGGAGAAGGTTTATAGAGTCAGCAAAAACAAGACCAGGAGCTAACTGTGGCTCAGATCATGAGCTCCTTATTGCCAAGTTCAGACTTAAATTGAAGAACGTAGGGAAAACCACTAGACCATTCAGGTATGACCTAAATCAAATCCCTTATGTGACTATACAGTGGACATGACAAATAGATTCAAGGGATTAGATCTGATAGGGTGCCAGAAGAACTATGGATGGAGATTCATGCCATTGTACAGGAGGCAGGGATCAAGACCATCCCCAAGAAAAAGAAAGGCAAAATGGTTGTCTGAGGAGTTTCTTACAAGCAGTTATGAAAAGAAGAGAAGTGAAAGGCAAAGGATAAAAGGAAAGATATACCCATTTGAGTGCAGAGTTCCAAAGAATAGCAAGGAGACATAAGAAAACCTTCCTCAGTGATCAGTGCAAAGAAATAGAAGAAAACAATAGAATGGGAAAAACTAGAGATCTCTTCAAGAAAATTAGAGATACCAAGGGAAATTTTCATGCAAAGATGGGCACAATAAAGGACAGAAATGATATGGACCTCATAGAAGCAGAAGATATTAAGAAGAGGTGGCAAGAATACACAAAAGAACTATACAAAAAAAATCTTCATGACCCAGATAATCACAGTGATGTGATCACTCACCTAGAGCCAGACATCCTGGAATGCAAAGTAAAGTGGGCCTTAGGAAGCATCACTATGAACAAAGCTAGTGGAGGTGATGGAATTCCAGTTGAGCTATTTCAAATCCTAAAAGATGATGCTGTGGAGAGTGCTGCACTCAATAGGTTAGCAAATTTGGAGAATTTAGCAGTGGTCACACGACTGGAAAAGGTCGATTTTCATTCCAATCCCAAAGAAAGGTAATGCCAAAAATGCTCAAACTACCACATAATTGCACTCATCTCACACACTAATAAAGTAAATGCTCAAAATTCTCCAAGCCAGGCTTCAACAGTATGTGAACCATGAACTTCCAGATGTTCAAGCTGGTCTTAGAAAAGGCAGAGGAACTAGAGATCAAATGACCAACATCTGTTGGATCATCGAAAAAGCATGAGAGTTCCAGAAAAACATCTACTTCTGCTTTATTGATATGCCAAAGCCTTTGACTGTGTGGATCACAATAAACTGTGGAAAATTCTGAAAGATGTGGGAATACCAAACCACCTTACCTGCCTCCCGAGAAATCTGTATACAGGTCAAGAAGCAACAGTTAGAACTGGACATGGAACAACAGACTGGTTCCAAATTGGGAAAGAGTACATCAAAGCTGTATATTGTCACCCTGCTTAT
Organism: Bos mutus; assembly: GCF_027580195.1. Taxonomy (NCBI): domain Eukaryota; kingdom Metazoa; phylum Chordata; class Mammalia; order Artiodactyla; family Bovidae; genus Bos; species Bos mutus. Next base: position 81,690,067 of record NC_091621.1, on the reverse strand, counting down.
TTACCTATATGCAGAGTACATCATGAGATATGCTGGATTGGATGAAGCACAAGCTGGAATCAAGATTTCTGGGAGAAATATCAATAACCTCAGATATGCAGATACCATCCTTAAGGCAGAAAGTGAAGAACTAAAGAGTCTCTTGATGAAAGTGAAGGAGGAGAGTGAAAATGTTGGCTTAAAACTCAACATTAAGAAAACTAAGATTGTGGCGTCTGGTCTCATCACTTCATGGCAAATATATGGGGAAACAGTGGAAACATGAGAGACTTTATTTTCTTGGGCTCCAAAATAACTTCAGATGGTAACTGCAGCCATGAAATTAAAAGATGCATGATCCTTGGAAGAAAAGTTATGATCAACCTAGACAGCATATTAAAAAGCAGAGACATTACTTTGCCAACAAAGGTCCATTTAGTCAAGGCTATGGTTTTTCTAGTAGTCATGTATGGATGGGAGAGTTAGACCATAAAGAAAGCTGAGCGCCAAAGAATTGGCGCTTTTAAACTGTGGTGTTGGAGAAGACTCTTGAGAGTCTCTTGGACAGCAAGGAGATCCAACCAGTCAATCCTAAAGGAAATCAGTCCTGAATATTCATTGGAAGGACTGTGAATATTCACTGGAAGGACTGATGCTGAAGCTGAAACTCCAATATTTTGGCCACCTGATGTGAAGAACTGACTCGTTGGAAAAGACCCTGATGCTGGGAAAGATTGAGGGCAGGAGGAGAAGGGGATGACAGAGGATGAGATTGTTGGATAGCATCACTAACTCAATGAACATGAGTTTGAATAAACTCTGGGAGTTGGTGATGGACAGGGAGGCCTGGCGTGCTGCAGTCCATGGGGTCTCAAAGAGTTGGACAGAACTGAGCGACTAAACTGAACTGACCATCCGTGTTATGGTCTAAAATTGTTCACTAATTTCCAGCCATGAGGTCTGTATTCCAACCAGCTGGAAGAAGCAAAAATGGTTTTCTCTCATGTTTCTCACTGGCCAGAACATATTCACATTTTCATTCCTGAGGTCTAAAGTAGGCTGGGAAACAATCATAATTCCAAGAGGTTATATGCTCAACTGGGATATTTGGGTTCTTTTATTAAAGTGGAAGTGTAAAAAAAAATTTAAGTATATAGTGGAAGTGTAGAGCATGTATCAATAACTAAACATCTCCTATGCAGCTGTCACATACTGAATATTTATTCTGAAACAGATACTTCAATGCATATTTTATATTTATTATCTCACTCATCATGACATCTTTCAAGGAGAGATACTATCATCCCCATGTTACAGATGGGGAAACTGAACATCAAAAGATTCTATAGCTCACCCTATGTCATGTTGTGTGTGTGTATGTGTGCTTAGTTGTGTCCAACTCTTTGTGACCCCATGGACTATAGCCCACCAGGCTTCTCTATTTATGGGATTTCCCAGGCAAGATTACTGGAGTGGGTTGCCATTTCCTCCCCTGGGGTATCTTCCCAATCCAGAGATCAAACCCCCATCTCCTGCATTGGCAGGTGGATTCTTTAAAGTTAAGCCACCAGGGAAGTCCCTATGTTATTCTTTGTTGTTCTTCAGGTGCTAAGTCATGTCTGACTCTTTGCAACCCCATGGACTATAGCATGCCAGGCTTTCCTGTCCTTCACTATCTCCCTGAGTTTGCTCAAACTCATGTCCATTGAGTCAGTGATGCCATCCAACCATCTCATCTTCTGTTGCCCCCCTCTCCTCTTGCCGTTAGTCTTTCCCAGCATCAGGGTCTTTTCCAATGAGTCATTCTAGCAAATGCCAAATATGGAATCAAAGTCAATTCATGAAATGTAGGAAGCTCAAACTTGATGTTCTCTCTGCCTGGAAAGTGACTTTTCAGTGTTTCCACAAGCACTGCCCTATTTGCCCAGTCAGCTGCTACTCATGTGTCAATTCTCAGCCCCAACATCAGTGGGTCTGGCTAAGTAGGACCTACCATGACTTCTCTTAGATCCTGTACTCACCTCTGTTGTACACACCTCTGTTGCAGTATTTATTTAGTCAAGTTATAATATCATTAGCATCTAATCTATCATTAACACCTCCATGTGTAAGACGCATGGAGGTAAACTGTATTTAATGTAAAAGAACTTTTGGAATTTGAGTCATCACAAACTAATTTATATTCATGTAGTTCGGAGAAGGCAATGGCACCCCACTCCAGTATTGTTGCCTGGGAAATCCCATGGATGGAGGAACCTGGTAGGCTGCAGTCCGTGTGGTCTCGAAGAGTCGGACACGACTGAGCGACTTCACTTTCACTTTTCACTTTCATGCATTGGAGAAGGAAATGGCAACCCACTCCAGTGTTCTTGCCTGGAGAATCCCAGGGACAGAGGAGCCAGGTGGGCTTCCGTCTATGGGGTCGCACAGAGTCGGACACGACTGACGGGACTTAGTAGCAGCAGCAGCATTTTTATATATGTGGGCTTCCCTGGTGCCTCACAAGTTAAAGCATCTGCCTGCAATGTGGGAGACCTGGGTTCGATCCCTGGGTCGGGAAGATCCCCTGGAGAAGGAAATGGCAACCCACTTCAGTATTCTTGCCTGGAGAATCCCATGGACAGAAGAGCCTGCTGGGCTACAGTCCACGGGTCACAGAGTCAGACACAACTGAGAGACTTCACTTTCACTATTCATATATATACACATACACATATGTGTACACATGTACATATACATGTGTATATATAAAAAATAGTTTGCTGTACTCCAGTGAAGTAAAAATATGAACTTTGTGTTAGTACATAATTTTAAACTTTATTTTCTTTAACTTTTTTTCAAATTAAGGAGAATTCTATTTCTTCTGCAGATTCAAACTTAAACCTTGAATAAGTTCCAAATTTAAGTGACACAATTAAGCCATATTTATTCTTGGTAAATGAGGTATTCATAATTTTCTGTAAGCTTAATTATCATCTATGCCTGAAGAGAAACATTTTCACCTAAATGATGGATTTTTAATTTTTTTAAATAGAGATATAAATTAAAATAACAATATTAATGGAGGAATAAAAAAGAGTGAAACAAATTTTTCACTCTCTTCACTCTGTGTGTGTGTGAAACTATTTATTGTACTTTGCATACACAAATTTGCATTTTGGACAGTTACACATGCAGTTACTGTTGTTGATTTTAATGCTGGCATCTTCTAAATTATGGGCTATATCGAGAGAAGTTGTTGCCGTAGGACAAATTGTATTCAGTATTTCAACGTATCTTGACCTTTTAGAAGATAGCTAATTGAAAAAGGATCAGTTCTTGGACAAACTTATTTCCTAATAAGCTTTGTCTTTCATCTGTTGAACTTCTATATTTTGATGCTTGGACTTGTGCTTAATTGCTAAGTTGTGTCCAACTCTTTGTGACCCCATGGACTATTGCCCGCCAGGCTTCTCTGTCCATGGGATTTCCCAGGCAAAAATACTGGTTTGTTGCCATATCCTCCTCCAGGGTATCTTCCCAACCCAAAAATCAAACCTGAGTCTCCTATGTCTCCTGCACTGGCAGGCAGATTCTTTACCACTGAGCCACGTGGGAAGCCCTCATATTCTGATGTTACGGGGTATAATTTTTCCCATTGCAGATCTAAGATATTTGAAGGATTATAAGAGCTTTTCCTTTCCTTTGTTTCTGTTTCCTTGTTTGTTTCCTCTATTCCTTCCTTTCCTCATTCCTTCCTTTCCTTATTCCTTCCTTTTGTTATTCCTTCTCTTTTCTCTTTTTTTATAGCTAAGCAGACAGAGCTACTATGTTAAGAAAGTTTTGCTTTCCAAAATTACTTTAAAAAATGAAATAAATTTAAAGTAAGTTTATAGCACAATATTTGACTTCCTTATTTCAAGTAAATATATCTTTATCTAACAATTAAAAATGTGCTTTACAAAAACATTGTGTTGAAGTATAGTTGATTTGCAATGTTGTGTTAGTTTCAGGTGTACAGCAAAGTGAATCAGTTATACATATACATTTATCCACTCTTTTTTAGACTCTTTTCCCATATAGGACATTACAGAGTATTGAGTTCCCTGTGCTATACAGCGGGTTCTTCAGTTCAGTTCAGTTCAGTCGCTCAGTCGTGTCTGACTCTTTGCGACCCCATGAATCACAGCACGCCAGGCCTCCCTGTCCATCACCAACTTCCGGAGTTCACTCAGACTCACGTCCATCGAGTCAGTGATGCCATCCAGCCATCTCATCCTCTGTCGTCCCCTTCTCCTCCTGCCCCCAATCCCTCCCAGCATCAGAGTCTTTTCCAATGAGTCAACTCTTCGCATGAGGTGGCCAAAGTACTGGAGTTTCAGCTTTAGCATCATTCCTTCCAAAGAAATCCCAGGGCTGATCTCCTTCAGAATGGACTGGTTGGATCTCCTTGCAGTCCAAGGGACTCTCAAGAGTCTTCTCCAACACCACAGTTCAAAAGCATCAATACTTTGGTGCTCAGCCTTCTTCACAGTCCAACTCTCACATCTATACATGACCACTGGAAAAACCATAGCCTTGACTAGATGGACCTTTGTAGGCAAAGTAATGTCTCTGCTTTCCAATATGCTATCTAGGTTGGTCATAACTTTCCTTCCAAGGAGTAAGCATCTTTTAATTTCATGGCTGCAGTCACCATCTGCAGTGATTTTGGAGCCCCCCCCCCAAATAAAGTCTGACACTGTTTCCACTGTTTCCCCATTTATTTCCCATGAAGTGATGGGACCGGTAGGTTCTTACTAGTATCTATTTCATATACAGTAGTGTATATATGTCAATCCCAATCTCCTAATTTATCCTTTCCACCCCTTACCCCCCTAGTAACCATAAATTTGTTTTCTACATCTATAACTCTGTTTTTATTTTGTAGATAAATTCATTTGTACCTTTTTTTTTTAGATTCCAAATATATGATAACACATGATATTTTCCTCTGTCTGACTTACTTCACTCAGTATGACAATCTCTGGGTCTTCTTGTTGCTCTAAGAAGCATTGTTTTTGTTCTTTTTTATGGGTGAATAACATTCCATTGTATGTATGTATGTATCATATATTCTTTATCCACTCCTCTGTTGATAGTCATTTAGGTTGCTTCCATGTCCTGGCTATTGTACATAGTGCTGCAGTGAACATAGGAGTGCATGTATCTTTGTGAATTATGATTTTCTCCAAATATATGCCCAGGAGTAGAATTTCTAGATCATATGGTAGCTCTGTTTTCAATTTTTTAAGGAACGTCCATACTGTCCTCCGTAATGAATGTACCAGTTTGCATTTCCACCAATAGTGTAGAGGATTTGCTTTTTTCCACACCCTCTCCAGCATTTATAGTTTGTAGATTTCTTGATGATGGCCATTCTGACCTCTGTAAGGTATTCCTCATTGTAATTTTGGTTTGTATATTTTCTAATAATTAGTGATGTTGAGAATCTTTTCATATGCCTCTTGGCCATCTGCATGTCTTCTTTTAAAAATGTCTGTTTAGATCTTTGGCCCATTTTTTGATTGGGTTGTTGGTGTTTTTGATACTGAGCTGTTTGAACTATGTGTATATTTTGGAGATTAATACCTCGTTGGTTGCTTCTTTTGCAAATGTTTTCTCCCATTCAGAGAGTTGTCAAAAAGAAAAACAGTTTCATTTTATTCAAAAGTACATTTAAAATACCATTTATCCCAAACAACAGTTTCTTGAGATGAATTTTTCTCTTTACAGATGAAGACAAGAATGCTCTGAGAGAATATATTTTTAATTGGATTTCCAAAGTTGTAAAGTCATCATTAAACACTCTTTTTAGACAAAAAGTCCTTAGCTCTTTCTAGTCCATAAATGATAATAACTCTTGATTCAAATTTTAAGTTCAATACCTAGCACACCCCTTCAGCTTAGCTCAGTTGTGCTAAAAAGAAGTTTTCATGCAAAGTGTTTCAGTCATCTTTCTAAAGTTTGTAAAGTTTTATTGTTAGTCTAAACCTCTCATTTTACAGATGAGGAAATTAAGTCTCACGGAGTTGTCCTTGATTTGCACCTTGGGTGACTGTGCTTTTTTCTAAACAGGAAAAAGTGTTATTAGCTGTTCTGGAGGTGAGGGGGATTTTAAGTGGGGCTGGATTACAGAATTTAACACATGTATCACTTCTCAATCACTGTTATTATTATTTGGCCACACCGTAGGGCATATGAGATCTTAGTTCCCCACCAGAAATCAAACCTAGTCCCCCTGAAATGGAAACACAGAGTCTTAACCACCAGACCACCAGGGAATTCCTTCAATCATTATAATCTGAGAAAGATTTTATCATGTTAAGTTCCAGGATATTTGCTTCCCTCCTTAAACCTGAATATGTTCATCATGTACTCTCTCAAAGTAATTAGATAAATACTTATTTCCTAAGATGACTGTTCTCTACATTAGGTTTAAGAGCTAATTTTCTGAGACCAACATATCATTTATCTAATGAAAAAAGTCATAAATGGAAAAATGTCTTGGATCTCTTCCCTGCAAACGCCTAACCTAAAAATACAAGCATTTCCCTTAATCTGATGCAGTCCATTTTCATGAACCACTCTAATAACAATGATGGCATCCCTTCTGCCATTGCACGTGCTAGGCTATTTGTCCTGAATGCTGCCACTCCACTGGGATCAGTGAAGAACACTCCTAAGGGAGAAGTGTAGGAAGTTCAAAAGGAGCCAAATATGACAAAAAAAATAACATTTGATCACTTTGGGAGGTAAGCACATGCCTGTTATATTATCCATTGTACTTGTCAGTATATATATATTTTTTTAATTAAAGAAGGAAAGAAATAGAGAGATATACAACTTTGAGGTAGGAGTAAGAACAGGATCTTACGGGATAACTCTACTATGAGATAAGCCAACAGCCATGAATGGAGAAGGAAATGGCAACCCAGTCTAGTATTCTGCCTGAAGAATCCCTGGAAAATCCATGGTGGCAAGGAATAGGACATAACTGAGTGATTAAGCACAGCAGCCTTAAAATAGGCTTCCAGGTGCTGTCAATATCCATGTATTTCATCTAAACACTTGCTAATAACCCCAGATAGATTGTCCCCACAGTCAAGTGCTCCAGGCCATCAGTCTGTTTGGCTGGGAGGTACTTATATCCTAAAAGTCTCAGGTGAAGATCTACTGAGGAACTACATTTATAAGTTGTTACAACTCAAATTTTTTGTTGTCTCTCTGTGTGTATATTTATATTTGTTTGTTTCTGAAGCTCAATCTTTCATAGAGACAAATGTCTTAAAGATAGTAAAATATTGCAGTAAAATTCAGTCTTTCTATACCACACAAGGTCTTCCTAAGTGACTCAGTGGTAAAGAATCTGCCTGCCAATGCAGGAGACGCAGGAGATCTGGGTTTGATCCTTGGGTCAGGAAGATCTCCTGCAGGAGCAAGTGGCAGTCCACTCCAGTATTCTTGCCTGGGAAAACCCATGGACAGAGGAGCCTGGGGGCTACAGTTCATAGTGTCGCAAGAGCTGGACCTGACTTAGTGACTAAACAGGTCCAGCAGCATACAGCACAAAGACCTGATAGAAATGTTCCTTGATACTGGTCCCCTTCCAAGGGCCTAATCTCTTTTTCTTTCTTTAAATTGGTAATTCCGTAAATCCAGAGGCCAGTGTTTGATTTTTGTTTTCGTTGTTGTTTTTATAGTTTGCCTTTGTATTAAATTCTGGGGGTGTGAGTGGGCAGTGTTTGTACGCTCAGTCACTCAGTTGTTTCCGACTTTTGCAACCCTATGGACTCTAGCCTACCAGGCTCCTCTGTCAATGGAATTTTCTAGGCAAGAATACTGGAGTGTGTTGCCATTTCATCCTTTAGGGGATCTTCCTGACCCAGGGATTGAACCCGTGTCTCTTCTATCTCCTGTGTTGGCCAGAAGATTCTTTACCATTGTGCCACCTGAGAAACCTGTATTAAATTCTAACATTTTAAAATTTTAATTCTAACCTTTATGACAATTTTTATGGTCATGTAGATATGAAATTTAAGCAGCTATTAAATCAGTGGAGCCTCCTATTTTATATTAATTTGATAAGATGCAATATATGACCCCAGAAATATTTAATTAATAACTATCTTGCTCTAGAGAAACCTTCCATTGATTTAATATAACATTAAATGATAGAAAGGGAAACCTCTCACTGAGAACTTTCCACTACAAGTTTTAAAGATTGTGTTTTCTCTGACAAGTGGGAAGGTCTAATCAATTTCAGAAAGTTTAAAAATTTAACCATAAATGAAATTCTACTTGGATTTTTTTTTTTTTTTGCTGCTGTTGAAATAAATTTAGCCAAAAGAAATACCAATAAAAAGAAAAAATTCTAGAAAATATAGTAGAATAAAAGCCAAAGGCTATATTCTTATTCAGTCTTATTAAATCATTTATGGTATATGAAACACAAAGAAGTAAGCAAACATCTAACATTGATCAAGCCATTACTTTATTTTTTCTCAGCTTTATTGAGATAGAGTTTACATGTAATGTGTAAGTTTAAGGTGTACAAGGTGATGATTTTGTATACATATTGCAAAATGATTACTACAGTAGGGTTAGTTAACACTTCCATCATCCCACATAATTACAATTTCTCCTCTGTGGTGAGAAAAATTTAAGATTTACTCTCTTAGCAGCTTTCAAGTACACAATATAGTATTAACTATAGCTACCACATGTATATCTCCAGAATTTATCCATCTTATAACCGGAAGTTTGTATCCTTTGAAGAAGAATTGATGCTGTTGAATTTTGGTGCTGGAGAAGACTCTTGAGAGTCCCTTAGACTGGAGATCAAACCAGTTACTCCTAAAGGAAATCAAACCTGGATATTCATTGGAAGGACTGATGTTGAAGCTAAAGCTCCAATACTTTGGCTACCTGATGCAAAGGGCCAACTCGCTGGAAAAGACTGATGCTGGGAAAGATTGAGGGCAGGAGAAGGGGGCGGCAGAGGATGAGATGGTTGGATAACATCACCTACTCAGTGGACATGAGTTTGAGCAAACTCCGAGAGATAATGAAGGACTAGGAAGCCCGCATGCAACAGTCCACAGGGTCTCAAAGAGTTGGACACAACTGAGCAACTGCACAGCAGCAGTATCCTTGGACAGCTTAACCCATTCTACCCCTCTGTCCATTCCTGCCATTGGCAACCACCTTTTTCCCTTGAGTTTGTTTCTGTTAGATTTCACATAAAAGTGAGATTGTACAGTATCTGTCTTTCTCTGTCTAAAATTTCATTTAGCATAATGTGTACAAAGACCATTCATGTTGTTGAAAATGGCAAGATTTTCTTGTTTATGGCTGAATAAAATTCCACTGTGTACATGTACGACATCTTTCTTATGTCCTCATCTGTTCCCAGTTAGGTTTTGTCCATATCTTGGCTATTATGAATAATGCCGCCATGAACTTGAAGGTGCAGAGGGCTTGCAGATCCTGTTTTCACTTCCTTCAGACGTATACCCAGAATTACCATTACTAGATTACTTTATAGTTCTATTTTTAACTTTTTGAGGGATCTCTGTGGTGGCTTCCAGAGTGGCTGTACCAACCCAACAACAGTGCATAGGAGTTCCCTTTCCTCCGCATCATCACCAATACTTGTCTGTCTTTAAAAAAAAAAAAAAATTATTTATCTATTTGGCCATACTGGGTTTTAGTTGTAGCACTCAGGGTCTTCGCTGTTCGCTGTGGCATGCAGAATCTGTAGTTGCGGCATATAAACTCTTAGTTGCAGCATGTCAGATCTAGTTCCCTGACCAAGGATTGAACCTGGGCCCCTGTATTGGGAGCACAGAGTCTTAGCCACTGGAACACCAGGAAAGTTCCCTGTCTTTGTAATAATAGCCATTCTAACAAGTGTGAGCTGATATTTCATTTTGCTTTTGATTTGCATTTCCCTGATAATTTGTGATGTTGAGCACTTTTTCATGCACCTGTGGGTCATTTCAGTGTCTTCTTCTCTGGAGAAATGTTTATTCAGTTTCTCTGCCTAGTTTTTATTGTATTGTTTATTTTTTGCTATTGATTTATATGAGTGTCTTATGTATTTTGTATATTAACCCTTTATCAAGTAATTTTCAATTTTTTTTTCCTCCCATTAAGTTGTTTGCCTGCCCATTTTCTTGATGGTTTCTGTTCTGTTAAGTGTGATTTGCTACTGTCCTATCTAGATGCTTGCTCCTTGGAAGAAAAGCTATGACCAACCTAGACAGCACATTAAGAAGCAGAGATATTAGTTTACTGACAAAGGTCCATCTAGTGAAAGCTATGGTTTTTCCAGTAGTCATTATGGAAGTGAGAGTTGGACCATAAAGAAAGCTGAGCTCCAAAGAATTGATACTTTTGAACTGTGGTGTTTGGAGAAAACTCTCGAGAGTCCCTTGGACAGCAAGGATTTCAAACCAGCCAATCCTAAAGGAAATCAGTCTTGAATATTCACTGGAAGGACTGATGCTGAAGCTGAAACTCCAGTACTTTGGCCACCTGATGCAAAGAACTGACTCATTGGAAAAGACCCTGATGCTGGGAAAGATTGAAGGCCGGACGAGAAGGGGACAACAGAGGATGAGATGGTTGGATGGCATCACTGACTTGATGGACATGAGTTTGAGCAAGCTCCAGGAGTTGGTGATGGACAGGGAAGCCTGGCATGCTGCAGTCCATGGGGTTGCAAAGAGTGAGACATGACTGAGCAACTGAACTGAACTATCTCTATAGTGAAAATCTCAAGGCAGACTACTGCTCAGGAATTACACTGTGACTATAACTGAAAGTCATGACTGTAAATCTAAAGTGTAATCCAGGACTTGAAATCCATGAAAATCCACAGAACTTTTATAATATAAATATGTTTGTAACTCTTACGCACAGCTTAGATCTTCAAGGGGGCTCAATGGCTCCTTAAAGTCTTTTTGTTTTGTTTTGTTTGTTCCTAAATGTAATCAAAAGTCTTTGGTTACATGACAAACCTACATTGTGTGCTCCAGATTCAAATAGCTCATTCCAACCAAAATTTAAATGCAAGGAACTCTGAAATTGCATTCATCAGTGGATCTTCAAAGCAACATCAATAAAAACACAATAATAAGACCCTTCAAGAAGATTGCTCTGCTTAAAAGTTTTATAATAATAGATAAGAAAATTCAAAATATTTTACCCTTAAAGTTTGCTAAATGTTTTAGAAAAGTCTCTATGCTTTTAGAATGAATTTGACCAAATAATAACTATTGCTTGTTAAGTGATGAATAGTATATTAATTATAATGGTAACAACAGCTAAAATTTATTGATATCTGAATTTATGCCAGGTATTACATTAAGAAACTGACATAGATTATGTAATTTACTGAAATAGTTCTATGAGGTAGTATACCTAAGAGCTACAAACATTAAACCCATTTTAATTGAAGGAAACAAATTTAGGCAAGCAAATTGTTGCCTGAAGAATCTAAATCTGGAGCCCGTATTCATATCTGTTTCATCCCAAGCAAACTGAGTCTATCATTAAAATGCATTGACTATATATATATGCCAGATTTAACTGTACTAAATACTTTACTGGTCAAGCTAAGGGAAAAAGAATACATAGAACCTTAATTACATCTTGCCCACCAAAGCTATAGTTGTAAGATTTGGAAATAAAAACACCTGCCACTCTTTCTTTTTGTGGTATTGGGCCTGTGGCTACATTTGGAATCACAAGGTATGTAATTGCTCCATGTCTTTTGTATGTGTTTGTTTTAAGAGCCCAATCAAGTTACTCAGCATTCTACCCTTTAGGACTCTGAACAGTGGGGATTGGCTGGCATCAGCCACTCTTACATTCTCTGATAAGTGCGCAACTACTTTCTGAGAATATTTCTGCCCTTAGGGGGGAAATCGTACCACTTTCAAACTCCCAGAGTCCATGTTACTTGCAACTTTTGCTTAATGGTAACAACTAGTTCCATTGTTATTTTAAATACACAGCCTACCCTAGCCTTTAAAAAAATTTTAAGACCCTAAATCACATTTAAAAAAAAAAAACCATAAAACACAGCAATCAACTGGCTAAATTTTAATGTATACTCCAGTGAGTTGTCTAAATGCTAGAAAGTCTTATTTTTGTTAGTACATTTTAAAAATATTTAAAAGCTGACCATTACAGCTTCAAAAATGCTACCAACATAGGGCAGTGTTCCTTTAAAGAAGGTAGTAGTCTGCAGGATCCAACCTGGAGTTTTCTCTTTTTTCTGAAAAGTATAATACATTTTTGCTGAAGTTAAGGTAAAAATAGAAACTTCTTTTGTTAACTGATGAATCACAAATTGTATGTGAATAAGTGTTTAAATAGAAATATCTTTTAATGAAATAAAATATTTAGAAATGAACCTGACCAAGGAGATGCAAGACTGATACAGTGAGAACTACAAAACATTAGGAAATTGAACTATAAAGCATAAAGGAAATTGAAAATAATACAAAGATATGGAAAGATATCCCACGATCTTGGATTGGAAGAATTAGTATTGTTAAAATGGCCACACTATTCAAAGCAATCTTCAGATTTAATGCTATCTTTATCAAGTTACCCATGACTTTTTTCATAGAACAAAAACAAATAATCCTAAAATTTATATGGGACCATAAAAGACCCAGTATTACCAATCCTGAAGAAAAAGAACAAAGCTGGAGGCATAACCCTCACAAGATTTCAGACAGTACTATAAAGCTACAGTAATCAAACAGCATGGTATTAGCACAAAAATTGGCATATGGAATCAATGGAACAGAATAGAAAGCATAGAAGTAAACCCACACACCTATGGACAATAAATGTTTGACAAAGAAGGCAAGAATATAAAATGAATAAAAGACAGTCTCTTCAGCAAGTGGTGTTGGAGCAATTGGACATCTCCATGTAAATTAATGAAGTTAGAACACACTCTCACACAATATATAAAAATAAATTTAAAAAGTCTTAAAGACTTAAAAGATGAGGCATAATACTATGAAATTCCTAGATGAGAACATAGGCAAAGACATTCTTTGACATAAATTGTACCAATGTTTTCTTAGATCAGTCTCCCAAGGAAAGAGAAATAGAAGCAAAAATAAATAAATGCACCTCAGACTTAGAATCTTTGGTGCAGCAAAGGAGCCATAAACAAAACAAAAAGACAACCTACAGAATAGAAGAAAATATTTGTAAATGACATGACAGATAAGGGATTAATTTCCAAAATATAAAAATATTTCATTCAACTCAGTATCAAAAAATCAAACCAAATCAAAAATGGGCAGGAGACATAAAAAAGATATTTATCTAAAGAAGATTTACAGATAGCTGACAGGCACATGAAAAGATACTCAACATTGCTAATTATTAGAGAATTACAAATGAAAACTGCAATAAGGTATTACCTCATTACCAGTTAGAATGACCATCATTAGAAAGTCTACAAATAACAAGTTCTGCAGAGGGCATGAAGAGAAGAGAACTCCCCTACACTGTTTGTGGGAATGTAAATTGGTGCATCCACTATAGGCAAAGTATGGAGGTTCCTTAAAAAACTAAAAATAGAGTTACAATAAGTCACTCAGTCGTGTCAGACTCATTGAGACCTGCCAGGCTCCTCTGTCCATGGGATTCTCCAGATAAGAGCACTAGAGTGGGTTGCCATTTCCTTCTCCAGGGGATCTTCCCAACCCACATGTATCCACACACATACACAGACACAAATACACAATCATTTTGCTTTCAACTCAGTTTCCCATCTTCATTTTTTAATTATTTTTTCTAGAAATCATATTTTACAAAATCTACATGATAATCCATTTATATAGCTTAATTTTTCTTTTAATATATTAAATATCTTAAAAGATAATACAGGTGTCATCATCCCAAATCATTTGGGTTTTCTTGATTTTAATTATTTTCTGCCTGTCAGGCAAAGAAAAGTCAAATTAGTTTGTGTTGCCACTGAGCTCTCCACTATGGATTTCTCCCCTTGTGGTCCTTGATTTAATCCCTTGAGAATTTGTTGGCTGCTGTGAGTGTGTACCACTCCAGTACTCTTGCCTGGAAAATCCCGTGGACAGAGGAGCCTGGTAGGCTGCAGTCCGTGTGGTCACGAAGAGTCGGACACGACTGAGAGACTTCACTTTCACTTTTCACTTTCATGCGTTGGAGAAGGAAATGGCAACCCACTCCAGTGTTCTTGCCTGGAGAATCCCAGGGACGGGGGAGCCTGGTGGGCTGCCGTCTATGGGCTCGCACAGAGTCGGACACGACTGAAGCGACTTAGCAACAGAAGCAGCATGAGTGTGTACATCTCTGGCACATCCCCATATCTGCTACCTTCATTGCTCTTGAAAGTGTTCTTCGCTCAGTCATGTCCATCTCTTTGCAACCCCATGGATTGTAGCCTGCCAGACTCCTCTGTCCATGGAATTCTCCAGGCAAGAATACTGGAATGGGTATTCACTTCTCCAAGGGATCTTCCCAATGCAGGAATCCAATCTAGTCTCCTGCATTGCTGGTAGATTCTTTACCATCTGAGCCACCATCACAGTCTAAAATTATCCTGTGCCATTTGTTTACTTGTGTGTTGTATTGTCTTCCTGACTCCTGTGGAAATATTGAGAAGGGATGCATGTTGTCCATCACATTAAACCCTGTGCTCCAAGGACCTTGCATACAGTAGATACACAGTGGATACATCTGGAAATAAGGAGAAAGGGAAGGAAAGGAGGGAATTTTCTAAAAACAAAGAATAACAATAGATCTGTATGTGCCCTGAGATCTTTATGTGTTGACTTCTAAAACTTACTCATTCTTTCAAAGAAAAGAATAGGTTCTTAAGTGATGTTTTAATATGTGTGATTGGCCAAATCGCAGATGCATGACAAAAGGTGGTTAATATTTTTCTCAAAGTGTGCACCCCTATAGGACTTTCATAGCTAATAAGGGCAAAGAGTAGTTCATCCACTAAGCAGCATCAAAAAAAGGAAATTTACATAGATCCATTAGTTTTAACAAGCTTGGGAAAAATGAATTGATTAGTGACTTGGTAATCTTTATTTTGGATTTTTGAGATATGTAATAAAGGCATTAGTAATATGGAATATTAGTAACTAAGTAGCTCTAATCCAGCAAATTTGTTTTGTTAATACCTTTAATCAATACTTTGTTATTGTTCCACATTGGTATTATATTTTTAATCTGCCACCATCTTTTAAAATATTCTTACAATCAATCATTCATTTGTTGAGATGTTTTTATACTTTACAACTTGAAAGAAAATGAATCTGTAATATTTATTAAGGGCATACTATGGTGACTGCAGCCATGAAATTAAAAGACGCTTACTCCTTGGAAGGAAAGTTATGACCAACCTAGACAGCATATTCAAAAGCAGAGACATTACTTTGCCAACAAAGGTTCATCTAGTCCAGGCTATAGTTTTTCCTGTGGTCATGTGTGGATGTGAGAGCTGGACTGTGAAGAAAGCTGAGCACTGAAGAATTAATGCTTTTGAACTGTGGTGTTGGAGAAGACTCTTGAGAGTCCCTTGGACTGCAAGGAGATCCAACCAGTCCATTCTGAAGGAGATCAGTCCTGGGATTTCTTTGGAGGGAATGATGCTAAAGCTGAAACTCCAGTACTTTGGCCACCTCATGTGAAGAGTTGACTCATTAGAAAAGACTCTGATGATGGGAGGGTTTGGGGGCAGGAGGAAAAGGGGACAACAGAGGATGAGATGGCTGGATGGCATCACCGACTCGATGGACATGAGTTTGAGTGAACTCCGGGAGTTGGTGATGGACAGAGAGGCCTGGCATGCTGCAATTCATGAGGTTGCAAAGAGTTGGACACAACTGAGCAACTGAACTGAACTGATGTGTGAGGAGCTATCTGAGGAAGAAGTTATCAGTATTCAAAACTATAACTGGTTCTCAGTTTAGGAAATTTAGGGCCATCTCCATAGTGTGAATCAATCATACACAGTGAGTTAGTAAATGGCCAAGTGATATAGAATTTGTTTTTTTCCGTTGGGAAGACATCATCAGGATTAGAAAGTTAGAAACATAAATAGTATGAGGAGAAAATTTCATGTCCTGGGAAGCAGAAAAGTCAGAATCACAAATAAGAAAAAGTTCCAGATATTTTCTTGAACTGAGTACAGAGTAGTGGATAGGGGAGTATTTGAAGGTGAAATCAGAAATTGGGTTGCAGTTAGATTAAGGGGATCCATAATGACTGAGTTTAAAGATTTTAACTATATGCATAAAATCCAAATAACTTCATAAAAACAAAAACAATTCTAAACCATACTATGTGAATGAACAAGAATAGAGTGGAAACTGAAGTATAAATCTTTAAATGACTTTCAATTCTCAAGAGTTCAAGAAAAAAATTCAACAAACAAATCAAATTGAGAGTGAACACTATACCTGACAAAAAATTTGCCTTGGATTTAAATAGCACTTTACCATCTAAGAGCTGATAGTGGTAACTAAGAAATATTCACTCTGTGCAAGCACCATAACCTTATGTAAACATATGCACGTGCTCATTCCTCACTATAAAATAGATATTAGTTAATAATATATTGTGCTAGCTATGCTATAACACATTTCTGAAAAGAGAACATATTTCTTCTAAATATGAAGAAAAGAGCTAAGATGCTAGCAAATTTCATCCAAGCACATATATAAATAAGAGTTTTAAAACTGGTGGTGGGAAAAGGGAAAAAGAAGGAAGACAACCATTGCTGAGTACTTGCTATTCATCATTCACTGTGCTGGATGCTTTATAGATGGGACTTCCATGTACTATACCAGGGATCAGAAACCCAGGATCATCTGGTAAGAAGGCTTGGAATGCTGTTTTGCTCCAGCAACATGCACTTGGTCCAGACTCCAGGCATAATTTCCCTTCCCACCATGGGTTTGTATATATGAATGCTGGAGACCTTAAGATGGCAAAGCTTTACCCACCTAATGAAACCGGTAAAGTAAACTGCATTATGAAGGTTGATTATGCTTTGTCATGTTGATGGAAGCTCTAAGTCGGACCAGTTAATTACAGTTTGTGAGAGTCAGCTGCATGTCTTTGGGTCCAATCTTTTGCCCTGGCATTTGTGAGAGTGTTCAAATTGGCCATCAGTTAAAATGAGTCTTGTCTAATTGACAGATGTTAGCCCTTAGGGGCCAAGGGTGTCTGTCCAAGCCTGAGTGAAAATACAATGGGGGGAAATCCCTGGGTTTCCATTTCTGGCAGTTGGAACTTTCTCTAGGCAAGTAACAAAACCCGCCTGTGTCTGGAGAATCATATCAACACAGACAACTGCTCTTACATGTCAGATGAGACAATGGAGGGACTTGAGTTGAGGACGAATGTTATTATTCATGTAAAATCAGAGTCAGTCAAATTCTTGTGTTCTGTCCTCCCAACAGCAATTTCACTTCTCTAAATTCTACCACTTAAATCCTTGTCTTTCTGCATTCTAGATCATAATCCTGAGCCCTTCTTTTATGCTATAACTGTCTAAAGGAAAGATCCATGTAGATGCCCCAAAAGCAACTCAAACTTACATGTGCAACAAAAGACTTAGTATTTATTACCCTTCTGTTGAGGGAGGGTAGGAATCTAGTTTCCCTGTGTCCCTAGGTTGGTGCATTGAAGGACTCCCCACCCATCACCCAAGATGGAAACCTGAGAATCTTATTAAGCTAATCCCCATATCTCATTTGCTACTTTCAATCATTCCCTAATCCTTCAACTCAATATTTCCCCCCTTCCATTTAATGTTTAAATTCCATATTCTTACTGCAACAAAAGCTGTTTTTAAGATCTCTAATTTCTTAAATGGGCTTCCCAGGTGATGCTAGTGATAAAGAGCCCACTTGCTAATGCAGGAGATGTAAGAGATGAGGGTTCGATAACTGGGTCAGAAGATCCCCTGGAGAAGGGTATGGCAACCCACTCCAGTGTTCTTGCCTGGAGAATTCCATGGACAGAGGAGTCCTGAAGGCAGGCTACAGTCCATGGGGTGGCAAAGAGTTGGACATGACTGAAGTGACTTAACACACACACACACATAATTTCTTAAAAACCCTTCTTTTCTCTCATTTATTCCCTTCTAATTTCATTTGTTTCTTCCTCAGCTCAAAAGCCCTGGTTGCAGTAATTCTTTTATTAACATCCTCCCTCCCTTTCTCACAAACAACCCTTCTATTTTTCCTGTCAACTCCAAAACCAATCAATCTGATTGATCATTCACTTTGGGCAATGCTTGGGGGATTTAATCAAATGGACTAATGCTGTGATAAACCCCTAAATCCATGGCCTCCCAATGCACTGGCTTGTCAATACTTTTATACTTTCATGATTATCTCTGTCTCTCTTAAAGATTTATTTATGCATTTTGCTACTGTTTACAAGCTTTGACCCCATACCCAACACCCTCACCAAAACGAGCCTTTAGTTTCCATTCACCAGAACGAAATACATATATATATATACATATATATATAATTATTATTATTAACTAGAGGCCCCTTCAAGTTCTTACCTTTCCTGGAAACTTATCTATATGGATGTGTATGTGTGTGTTACTCGCTCAGTTGCACCTGATTCTGTGACCCCATGACCTGTAGCCAGCCAGCCAGGCTCCTCTGTCCATGGAATTCTTCAGGCAAGAATACTGGAGTGGATAGCCATTCTGTTCTCCCCTGGATCTTTCTGATCCAGGGATCAAACCTGGGTCTCCTGCATTGGCAGTTGGATTTTTTTACTGTTGAGCCACCAGGGAAGCCCATCTATATGGATAACCAAACTAACTCCTTTTCTTTCTCTTTATTTGCAACACTGTTCCACCTCTTACTTACATAGTCACAGAGATTTGAATACCACTTACAGACTAATCAATCCCAAAATTGCATCTCCAAACTCACTGTCTACACTCTGTCTTGAATTTCTACTTCCTTGTGTCCTCATCTTTATCACCTCACTCAATGGCACCGAACCCAGGAATCAGATTTAGTTCCTTTCTTACCCTCACTCTATATCAATCCATCAGCAAGCCTCACATGTGCTGATCCCATCCATTTTCTGTCTCCATGATGACCAGACTCAGGGCATTCCATCTCTTACCTAGAATACACTACTGACAATGATCTACCCCATTTTGCTGTTTTTACTGTAATGCCATCTACTTCCTTCTCCATATGACAACAAGAATGATACTGAAATAGATATGATTATGGCATCTTTCAGTGGCTGTCTGTTGATAAAATCAAACTTCATCACGATGACTTATAAAGTCCTGTGTGATCAGACACTTGCTTACCTCTTTTCAGTTCCTCTAACTTACTGGGGTCTTTTCTACCAGTCAGTTAGTTCAGTGTCCAGCTCCTTGCAACCCCATGGACTGCAGCATGCCAGGCTTCCCTGTCCATCACCAACTCCCGGAGCTTGCTCAAACTTATGTCCATTGAGCCACTGATGCCATCCAACCATCTCATCCTCTGTCATCCCCTTCTCCTGCCTTCAGTCTTTCCCAGCCTTTCAGTCTTTTCCAGTCTTTTTCCTTTCTTTTCAGGGTCTTTTCCAGTGAGTCAATTCTTCACATCAGGTGACTGAAGTATTGGACCTTCAGCTTCAGCATCAGTCCTTCTAATGAATATTCAGGACTGATTTCCTTTAGCATTGACCGTCTTGATCTCCTTGCAGTCCAAGGAACTCTCAAGAGTCTTCTCCAACACCACAGTTCAAAAGCATCAATTCTTCGGCGCTAAACTTTCTTTATGGTCCAACTCTCACTTTCATACATGACTACTGGAAAAACCATAGCTTTGACTAGATGGACATTTGCTGGCAAAATAATGTCTCTGCTTTTTAATATGCTGTCTAGGTTGGTCATAGCTTTTTTGCCAAGGGGAAAGCGCCTTTTAATTTCATGGCTGCAGTCACCATCTACAATGATTTTGGAGCCCAAGAAAATAGTCTTGTCATTGTTTCCCCATCTATTTGCCATGAAGTGATGGGACCAGATGCCATGATCTTTGTTTTTTGAATGTTGAATTTTAAGTCATCTTTTTCCCTCTGATTTTCACTTTCATCAAGAGGCTCTTTAGTTCCTCTGCGCTTTCTGCCATGAGGGTGTTGTCATCTGCATATCTGAGGTTGTTGATATTCCTCCCGGCAATCTTGATTCTAGCTTTTGCTTCATCCAGTCTGACATTTTGCATGATGTACTCTGTATATAAGTTAAATAAGTAGGGTGACAATATACAACCTTGACATACTCCTTTCCCAATTTGGAACCGGTCTGTTGTATCGTGTCCAGTTCTAATTGTTGCTTCTTAACCTGCATACAGATTTCTCAGGAGACAGGTAAGGTGGCCTGATATTCCCATCTCTTTAAGAATTTTCCACAGTTTGGTGTGATCCACACAGTCAAAGGCTTTGGTGTAGCCAATAAAGCAGAAGTAGATGTTTTTTTCTGGAACTCTCTTGTTTTTTCTATGATCCAACAGATGTTAGCAATTTGATCTTTGGTTCCTCTGCCTTTTCTAAATCCAGCTTGAACATCTGGAAGTTCTCAGTTCATGTACTATTGAAGCCTTGCTTGGAGAATTTTGAGCATTACTTTGCTAGCATGTGAGGTGAGTGCAATTGTGCAGTAGTTTGAACATTGTTTGACATTGCCTTTCTTTGGGATTGGAATGAAACCTGACCTTTTTCAGTCCTGTGATCACTGTTGAGTTTTCCAATTGCTGGCAGTCCATTGTTCCATGTCTGGTGTCCAGTTTCTGCCACAGAAGCTTTGCAAATGGTAAGGAATGTGTTATGACTTTGTTAAACTAGCATTTGTTAAGGGGAGCACAAACTGCCAGATGATGTCTTGTTCAACAATAAACCACAAGAGAAAGTGAAATAGAGAAGTTTCCTACTCATAGGTCCTGGGGGAGGTACATAGCCTACTTAAGGGGTCACATGGGGAGGTCAAGGCAGAGTGCAGACCGTGAGAGCAATGGGACATGGGGCACGTGCTTTGTTAGGGTCTGTGAACGGAGTGTTTGGGGCTTCACTAGCTAAGGCTGAATTATTCAGTTGAAGCCAAAAGAGTGGATTTGGTAAGCTCCACGGGGATCTTATCCATAAGTCACACAAGGAAAGGTCCTGGGTGGTGGGGGAGACTGCTGATCTCAAGGACTGTTGGTGAAGTCATATCAGAAACTTTCATTTTCTTGCAACCCTGGCTGTTATCTAGGGCATGTGCTTGCATGAGGGGGCTGGTGTCAGTTTAAAGTTTCTGAAGGCCACTTGACCGAACAAAACGGATACCAAGGTAACAATACCATGGAATCCAAGAAGTACATGCTCAGTCACATCCAACCCTTTGCAACCTCAGGGACTATAGCCCACCAGAGTTCTTTGTCCATGGAATTTTTCAGGCAAGTATTCTAGAGTTGGTTGCCATTCGCTTCACCAGGGGATCTTCCCCACCTAGGGATCAAACCCACGTCTCTTGCGTCTTCTGCATTGGCAGGCAGGTTCTTTATCACTGAGTCACCTGGGAAGACCAATAGCTTAGCTAAACTCTCAACATAAGGTATTTTTTCTAGCATGGCTCTCCCTGCTCTTCACATACATTACTTATTCTTTCTGTCCGTCATATCTCAGCTTAAAATATCATCTTCTCAGACACAGGTTTTCCCTGATGACTCAGTCACTGCCTTCCCTATCCATACCCTACCCAGTTATTTTCCATTTTATCCTTTTGTTTCTCTCCTCATGGCACTCAACACCATGTGTTAAAAGTTTTGTCTACATCCCGTATTGCGCTGCTCCATGAAGGCAAAGGCCATGTCTCTCTGGGTCCCATCTGTATCCCCATAACCTAGCTTAGTGCTTGGGACAAGGTAGGTACTTTAACCAATGTCTATGCCATGATCTGCTGACTTAATCTACAAAGCTAATCCCATCACCTATGCTGTAGACATCACTCCCCTCATCTTTGGAAACCTTGCTCCAATGGACAACCTGCTCTTCTGTTTTCAACTTCCAGTCATCCAAACTGTTACTCATTTCTAAACAGACTTCCCACATGGGTCCACCCTGACAAAAGGTGCCTTGACCATTAGATATATCTCCCTAACTGTCGGTTCATTAGCAGTTTCTTTTGGCTCTTATATTAAGCCATGTTGTCCAAATTATGCATTACTATAATAAATGTAGTTTTGCTCCCTTATACCACTGCTCTCTTTTACCCCATTTGTTCAGAAACCACCAAATTCTTTCATATGTGAAAGAATTTTCACTTTTAAATATACAAAAATAACATCCTGGCCCCAAATGACTTCTCCTCATGTATCTCTTGTCTCCCTCTGCCATCCTGCCAATCCCCCAAAGTAGAAAACTCAACATTGTTCTGAATTTCTCCCCAGTCCTTCAGCCAGCATGTTGTATTAACTGTATCTTCTAAACACTTCCTCTGTGAACTTTCTATTTCAGCCTCTCTATTTTATCTCTTAGTTTGCTTTTTATTTCACTCTCTCTTTATTCTTCCCCCCTCAAAAAATGTCCCATCAAGAGACTCTTCACACGAAAAATTTTTGTGACTCCCCGCTTCTTTCAAGGTGTAAGTCAATCTGTACTGTGGCATTCTGATCACTTCTCCATAAGAACTTCTAACTCTGGTCAGGTTGCCCAGCCAGAAGTTCCCAGAAACCACTGTGCTTGGTCCAGAGCCTGGTCAGCCATGGGGAACTGGCAAACTAAGGAAGTTATCCTTCAGAATTCAGGTCAAATACCACCTTTTCTCCCTCTGAATTCTTGTCCATCTCATCCCTGGAGATGCATTATTTGTATATTAATATCTTGTATATTTATAGCCACTGTTGAGTTCTGCTCTTACTAGAACGTGGGTCCTTAGAAACCTGGAATATTTATTAGCTTCACAAGCTTTTTTCACTGCATTTAGCACACAGTAATTATTCAGTTAATGCTTGCCACACTGATCAACACTTGAGGAAAGATCACAGAGCAATTCAAAACGACTCCTTGAGCATTGAACGTATGTTTGAATTAGAGGCTGGTAGCTACTATGAAGACCTAGGAACCCTGCAGATAGAAAGGGGGAAAAGGAAGCAAGGCAATCAATACCAGCTCAGCAAAGTACCACCCTACAGCAGTCTGACCTTGGGCAACCTCTTTAAGCTTCTGTTCCTAATCTACCTACCAAGGAATAGTACCTTTTTTTAGACTTATCCAAGGATTAGATAATGAAGTGTGTAAGCCTTTAACACAGTGCCTGGCACATGGTAAAGATTCAGTAACTGCAAAAGGGACTTGGAAAATATCTCTCTAATGCACTGAACTGAATGCTGTCAGTCTGGTTAATATGTATATCCCATTGCCTCCAGAGTAGATGTATAACTACCATGAATAATGAGTGAATTATCACTGCTGTAAAGACAAGGTCGCCAATGAACACTATTTGTTTTTCATTGATCTATTTTACATGCTCTACGTCAATCTCGCCTCTTCTAAGAAATCTTGTTGCTTACATATTTTCAGTATTCCATTAATCCTCACTGCTTTACCAATTTTGCAATCAAATGCTGGTGTGTAATTGTGAAATCATTGCCATTTTTAATGTTTTCCCTGGTTTCTCTGAATATGTTTACTTTTTAGTTTTCACTCCAAGACCTTTGTGAGCAGGATCTATTTCTTTGAACTCATTCATATCCCACCTAATACCCAGTACAGTGTCTGCATAAGTAGATTTTAAATAGATTCTTGTTGAGTTAAAAAGGTAAATTCAAAATATGATTTAACGTGTCAATTCATGAGTATATTCATTAATATACATTTATAAATGTTTTCTGTCTGTGATCATCATATACAAAATCAATATGTACATTCTGTATCATTTTAGCACATACAGGACATAAAGTTATTTTAATGTTCAAGCCTTTTACCTGCATAGTCAAAGAAAGCAGATGTTTATATTAACATTTAATATATAGAGAACTTAATTTATAAGTAATTACTCAATCTAGTAACTAGTAATGGACAATTTTAATGTTTACAGAAGTGAAGAGAAAAAGAAAATATGTAGTAATGTATGAATGTATGTGTGTGTGTGTGTTTTAAATCCAAGGTCATTCTTAAGGAATGAGAAAAGGAACAACCCCAAAACACAAGTGAACAAAGTGATTATGTAGATTGCCTGGCCCTTAACAAACCTTTAATTTAACTGGGTTACCGGAAACGAGGCATACCACAAAACATTGCCTAGACTATGGGGAACCTGGAGCAGGCAGATTTTTTAGATGTATCAAGGGATTGGATTGCACTAGTTACCTGCTCTCTGGAAAGTAGAACAGAACTAGGGAATAATAAAGGGCAGGTAGTGGGAGAGGGCATAGTGGGTAGCCATGTTTCATTGAACTATTTACCCAGCCGCTCTCTTCTGCCCTAAAGGAAGACAAACAAACAAATTATTTGGAACACATTAAGATTAATTTTATCTAGCATATTGTATTCCTTGGGTTTTGTTTGAATTCTAAACATTTTAAATGCTAAATTTATTCCCTTAACTATATCTCCTTATCTCAGTGTCACAGAGGGGTCATATAAAAAGGAAAAA